>NC_092230.1:1193546-1386046 GCF_036320965.1 Panulirus ornatus | reverse complement strand
TTTGCATATTAAGTAAATGGATTCAGGAAGTTTTCAAGAACTTTGGACGCTTACGTAACAGCTGCCTCGCTGCTCCTGTGTTCCTGCGGATCTGTTAAAAATCTGAGAGAAATATTTCATTGATTTATGTGTTTTGAAAAATGTTAGATTTGTTGTTTTAGGTCATAGAAGGCTTCAAATTTGTCTGTAAGTTGCCTTTATATTTTCGTGGTTTATCCCACTGACTGCTGTACTGAACATATGAAATATATTGTTAACTTATATAGACGGCGGCCCGGAGGCAAGTAGGTTTCTTGAGATGATGTGGAAAAATCCTACAGATCAGTTTGCTGCGTTACTAGATTGATTTGATGGTTGGCTAGTTGGTATGGCCTCCGCTCTCTACATAATACATTTGACAATGGCTTTATCATGTGGGAAATGAAGAGGTACCACGAACCCACCCTGCACTACCTCCTCCACCACGCACCAGCCACGAGAGATTATTACACACTTCTTGCCAAGTCCTCAGAATTCTCGCTTCTGTTCTATGGCCAACGATGGCTAGAACATTTACTAGTCAGAGAGAGAGAGAGAGAGAGAGAGAGAGAGAGAGAGAGAGAGAGAGAGAGAGAGAGAGAGGACTATTAAGATTTGGCGCAGCTTTGGAAAGTACACAGAAGCAGTCAGCAGCAAGAGACGAATACATCATATGACACAGTTGCTGCCTCCCAGAAGGATCCGTTGATTATCGAGGCCAAGTTCCATTTTCTTAATGATTTTAGATCTCTGACGTCATACCTGACAGGATATCACACACACACATAATTATGACGCCTTCCCCAGGCAAAAGTTTTACAGATTTGATCGAGAGTTGACTCAAACTTTTCATGAACAAGGAACATCTGCAAATCTCACCAGTTGGAATGAGCCAGTTGGACGCTACGGATATTGAAATGTGTTTTTCACAGTCATGTAAATACTGGCATGTGGAGGACGGACTCTGTTGTGAAAGGAACGCCTCAGAAAGACATCATCAGCCAACTGAAAGTTGTGAACGACAACAAACCTTGCCTGACAGATATGCCAGCAATGTTAAAGAATAAAAAGAAATTACTTTCTGAAGTGTCCAGTTGTACGGCAGATGTGTCCGTTCCATCCCAGAAGCATGTATAGTGACCCAGAGACGTGCTTGAACAACATTCGAAATCTTTTTAAGAAATAAATCTCGAATAAAAGCCAGTTTGAAACGCAGGGAACACCTGTTATCAAATAGTTTTGTGAAAGAGCATTTATGGGCGGCACCTGTTTGTTATCCAGCAGTGTGGTGCTCTGTTTGATGTAGTTGCCAGAGATGTAAAGTTCCTACGTTTCAGTGTAGAAGACCAAAGCTCACGAAGTAGATTAGACATCCACATAAGAGGATGAAGGGCTTTCCTGTGTAGTGCGATATGTGTGCAGTGATTCCCCCTTTTTATCCCACAGTCAGGCTGTGACTGAGTTCGGATTTTCGGTCGACAAAGAATCAGATACCTGCAACGTGCAGCAAGATCCTGCTGTGGTACAGATCCAAGTGTGTGATTTGTGCCACTGTCTGTGGAGGGGTCTCTGGTGTTGCCATCACAAAGGACCTGTTGGAATTTCCCGTAGCTGCGAGATCCAGCTGTCCCATCTGGAGGAGGAGATGACGGAACAGCAATAACAGAAGAGGAATTATGGCTGAATTAAAGACTATGAGGAAGACAAGAACGACTGCACGATAGATATGAAAATTTAGCAGAAGATTGTGGGAAACAACACAACACAGAGTCATGATCTGAAAGCCTTATTCTCTGGTCATGTTACAGTTATTATACTTCTTATACTTTTATGCAAAGCATAGGATGAAAATGTGGAGAGGTTTAAGAAATGCATTCAGTTTCATTTTGTACAATTGTGAATTACTTCATATGACTTCATATTTTTAAGCTTTTGATTGAAGTCTACATTGAAATGTTTTTTTCGCAACTCTCTTTTGTAAACTTTATAAAAGTGTAGTATTTTCTAAGCCTTGTTCTTCAAAAGCCTTCTAGAGGTCGTAGATATATTCATCTGATGGCTGGAGGGATCTTATCTCCTGTGATGTGAGACGATCTCGGGACATTGTTCCATTATTCAGTTAATCATTTACCTGAATCTTCTCCCTCCTCGATGGCCCTTTTGCAAAGCAATGAAGCAGACATCTTGTGCTTGTCGACTGATAGTTTGTTCAGTCTGGTGTTCACCATTATATTTCTGGATAAAGAAATGCTGTATCTTCATAATGAATCTATTTCTCTTGGAAATATTTTCAAATTTTAAGGTGAATCTGCAGGATTGATCTGAGCGATGTTTTGTCTTGATATTGTGATGTTTGGATACAGAGTGAGGACGCAGCTCCTCGGGGGATGGTGAATACAAGGCAGAGTCCTCGTCTTTCGTTGTTGTCTTGAATTCAAGGAATGAGTCACTGTGTCATGATAGCTGTAACTACTGTCATGTTCCAAGACTACCACATGTGATGTCATCCTTGGAAACTAATCTGCTTCCGGAAGAAACTGTCATCATTACTCTCTGTAGAGTCTCGTCTTGATTACATGTGAGAGTTGGCGACTTGCAGACTATGTCCTCTCACTAAGCAGGTAAGTCAGTAATCTAGATCATAGATTCGTTTCAGTTTCCTGTGTTCGTTTGGGGCCGGACTGTAACCTCGCACAGAAGACCTTTTGTGAATACATTTAACTTGATTAGGATTTCATGAGATCCATCCAAGACCTTAAACGCTTAACCAGTACACGAAACGAAGATTGTATTGTGATAATAATGAATCTAAGTTTTCGTTTTGTTACACACAGAATAGGCAGCTTTACCAACTGTAAAATGAAATGTCGCTGTGTTGGTAAAGCCTTGCCCAACAGTTTCTTCTTGAAGAGCATGTGCTGCTGGGGCGCTGTTTCTGGTGGAAAAAGTGAGCGGGGGGTCATGTAGCTGGCACCAGAGCATGTCTGATATGCTCACACCCATGATTCTTTTTAGGTATCTGGCGTTGCTCACACCCATGAGCGCTTTTTCTCCTCCGCCACAGTGGTAAGAAATATGTTGAAGAAGGAAAAACCCTCGTGAGGTCCTTATCTTGTTCTAGTGTACCACAGTCGTGGAAATGTGTCACAGTAATGATTCCGAAGTCGTTAACATATCCACAGTAACTTGTGGTGGTGTTTTAACAATGTTGCTCGGCCTCCTGTAACCCGTACCGTGTGTGGAGAGGGAGGTACCGTAACCCCTAGCGAGGTACACTGTCCTTATGCATATGCGAGTATGTTCCCTGGCACGACACATTACCATGTGTTGATTCGCTAGTTGGCACCACTGACTCACTAGTTGTGATGTGACTGAAAACTGGATGCCTCCCTGTGTGTTTACACAGTACACATGGCGGGGGCTATTTTTGTGAGCAGTGATAACAAATACGTATGGACAAGCAGCGTGAAGTTAATTTTTCCCTCGTCTATCTATATATCTGTCTATCTCTCTGTCATCATAGTTTCAGTTCCAATTTCATGGGGATGGATCGGGTACATAGAGCCTCTTCAACATCACACACACACACACACACACACACACACACACACACACACACACACACACACACACACACACACACATCCCTGACCCATACGCTTGTGGTAAAGTGAAGCACGGACTTCCACACTTATAAAAGTCCTTCGTATTTTTCTTCACTTTACACACTAGGTTCGTTCATCAGGTGATACAAACGTCTCCTTTCCTACTACCTCCATACACATGCTTCTTCACTTACAAACAACCTTCAGTCATTCCTCTTAACCTCACGTACAATATCCTCAGCCAACATAACATTCATTCTGTGCGTCAGTCTACATCTTCCTTGGTGGACGTGGTGTCTGCTGTATTCCTCTCCATCTCCAGCCTGTCATCTGCCATACCTTCTCCAGAGCCATGCCACCCTGAAGTAATGCAAATCATACGCTTTTCTAATGACTTTTGCTCATCACATAAATTTCTCACATCATCATTCTCTCTCTCTCTCTCTCTCTCTCTCTCTCTCTCTCTCTCTCTCTCTCTCTCTCTCTCTCTCTCTCTCTCTCTCTCTCTCTCTCTCCTGAACCCAGCTGCGCTACACATGTTACCCACCTCTGCTACTCATATTCTTTCATCTGTATTGACCTGTGTACACTCGGGTCACGCAGCCATACACCAGCCATGCAACAAGAATTGTTTCATCCTCGTTTCTTTCACATTCTCTGCTTAATTTTTATTTCCGATTCGTCAAAGCTTTCAGCTCACCCCTGAATTTTTTTTTAACATTTTTCTGGCATTCCTGTCAGTTTCATCTTTGCCGCTGTCATCATTGTAAAAGTGGTTCTTCCTCTGTCTAACTTAACGGTCAAGTATTTACACTCATTCACAGCCTCCATCCACTCTGACGTCCACTTCTTCTCAAAAACTAGTTTCTTTATTCGCATTCATCCACAGCAGCAGCATCCTCCTCCTCCTACATACACGAACGAACGGGTCCATCATCCTCTCCAAGTCTTCCTTTGATTTAGTCTCCCATCTGCATTCAACACTGTGTCATCTCCCTCCCTGTCTCTCCGTGCTCAGTCATCACGCCTCAGTCACCAGCACTTGGCCTCACCTCACACGTATCCTGTGTTCCATACAAAACATTATATCACCGTAATGACCTAACCCAACCTTGACGCTCTCTCACATTTATTTCAGACACGTCACATACACACCACCACTCACTCTCAGCAGCATTGATCAGCAGTCACAAGCCTTTTCTACACACACACACACACACACACACACACACACACACACACATGTAATGTCGCAACTTCCCAAAATGTTTTCTTATTTGCTTTATGCTTTTTTTCTAGATCCATAAAGACTGGTTACACTTTTTTCCTCAACAACTTTCTCTGCCACTTGCCTGAGCTTAGAGATATGACCTCAGCACCCTTCACCCCTTGCAAAGCCACCCTTGTTCCTCACCAACAAGTGGTTCACTAGTTCTTCTGACAGTATCCATCACTGCCCTGCTGTGCACCAGGCCATCACTGCCCTGCTGTGCACCAGGCCATCACTGCCCTGCTGTGCACCAGGCCAGCACTGCTATGGGACCAGTCTGCTCCTCTTCCTTGTATACACAGAACAAATACAACCGTCTTCGTCTTGGTGCAGTCATCAGCCACCTGAGCGGTGCTCTCCTCGCTTCCATACATCTTCTCCAGATCCAGTCCACAAGGGGCTCGCTTCCATGCTTCGCCATTTCGTTAACAAGTCCATCTATACTGTAAGCTTTTTTACCATCTTTGCGAGCCACATTGCTCCTCTCACTTCCGTCTCTCTCTTTCAGGAGGCTTTCAGGGAGGAGGAAAAGTTCTGAATTTTAAACGTTATATATATATATATATATATATATATATATATATATATATATATATATATATATATATATATATATATATATATATATATATATATGTATATATATATATATATTCCTATGAGTCACGGGGAAAATGAAACATGATAAGTTCCCAAGTGCACTTTCGTGTAATAATCACATCATCAGGGGAGACACAAGAGCGAAATATAAGTTAGTTGATATACAACGAAGAGACGTAGCTAGGACGCCATTTGGTAAACATGTTTACCAAATTGGTGTTTAAGCTCTTCTATCCGGGGTTGTGTGGACACCACCTTTCCTTCTGAACGACCATCCTGTACGTCCGACACTCAGGAGATACGTACGTACGTACGTGGCCAACAATCTTCTCCGTGATGATGGCAAGTTGTGTGGACTGTAGTAGTGATTGCCCTGCACTATGTTGGCAGTATTGTTTTATTGAACAGGGAGTTTTGGTCGTTATTAGCCTCGTTAATGAGTCATTATCTGAGCGATGAAGCTGTATTACGAGTTCCCGTATGTTTTGATCATTGTAATTAATGTGGTAGACAGTTTGATTCAGTGTGGAGCCGCTCTGGATATTACGGGCCTTGTTGGGTCGGAGCCCACTGCGGAAATTGACACGTCCATTTGTTTATTTAGGAAAAAGAAAAAAGATTTACCACTGTATACATCGGTGTAGTTCTCTCTCTCTCTCTCTCTCTCTCTCTCTCTCTCTCTCTCTCTCTCTCTCTCTCTCTCTCTCTCTCTCTCTCGTGTGGCGTGTATATATAGTGTCCTAACAATGTGTTTGCCAGGCATGGGATATAGATAAGGCTGTGCGGAGGGTGAATGTGTTGGAAATGAAATGTTTGAGGACAATATGTGGTGTGAGGTGGTTTGATCGAGTTAGTAATGAAAAGGTAAGAGAGATGTGTGGTAATAAAAACAGTGTGGTTGAGAGAGCTGAATAGGGTGTTGAAATGGTTCGGACATACAGACAAAATGAGTGAGGAAAGATTGACAAAGAGGATATATGTGTCAGAAGTGAAGGGACAAGAAAAACGGGGAGACCAAATTGGAGATGGAAAGATGGAGTGAAAAAGATTTTGAGCAGGAGAGTGAAAGGCGTGCGCGCGAGAGACTGACTTGGAATGATGTGGTATACAGGGGTCGACGTGCTGTCAGTAGACTGAGCCAGGGTATGTGAAGTGTCGATGGTAAATCATGGAAAGGTCTGTGGGGCCTGGATGTGGATAGGGATGTGGTTTCTGTGCGTTATGCACCGAGAATGGATACGAGCGGATGTGCCTTTCTTCGTCTGTTCTTATTGCTACCTTGCTTACGCAGGAAACTGCGATCAATATATATTTATATATATATATATATATATATATATATATATATATATATATATATATATATATATATATCTTTTTTCTTTTTTTTTAAACTATTCGCCATTTCCCGCGTTAGCGAGGTAGCGTTAGGAACAGAGGACTGGGCCTTTTTTGGAATATCCTCACCTGGCCCCCTCTGTTCCTTCTTTTGGAAAATAAAAAAAAAAAAAAAAAAAAATGAGAGGGGAGGATTTCCAGCCCCCCGCTCCCTCCCCTTTTAGTCGCCTTCTACGACACGCAGGGAATACGTGAGAAGTATTCTTAATCCCCTATCCCCAGGGATAAGTATATATATATATATATATATATATATATATATATATATATATATATATATATATATATATATATATATATATATATACTATCATTATACAAACACATGCCCTGCTTAATGAGGCTTATGCAACTGTAAGACTCCTCTAGGCCTCGCGGGAACAGGCAAGTGATGGGATGTATTGGATCGAGATCTGTTGTAAGCGAGACTGTACTCCAAGTCAACTTGCCGAAGTTGACTTATCGCTCGCATTGTAACCACTTGGAGGATGAGTCCAGTAAAGCACACACACACACACACACGCACACACCCTTGATTGGGTAGGACGTGTGTCAGTGGCGCTCTCGGGCCATCTGTGGATCAACATGTCGACCTGACCTCTCCCTCCCACCTGCCCCGCTTGACACCTGGATCACGCCTGACTGGACCTACAATAGATTTCATTGTGAAGGAGATGTGCATAATAGATAGCTTTACCAGTGAACCACTGACTCACTCACTGACCCTCTCAAGAGAGGTGTATGCCGGGGCTGTGGTCGCCTTAGTGTAAACAACCTGACATATACATAAGGTCGTGTGGGGTCGAGGGTCAGAGGGACGATCACCTGGTATAACACCAGTACTAACCTCCCTCCACTGACCGACCCATGATTTTGACCAACCAGCGTTGTACACACACAAGAACAGTCCTCTACCTACTGTGACTGTCATGAACAAGTTAGGTACAACTAAGGAAACAAATAGTTTAGTTTTCCCATAATTGTATGTGTATAAATTACTGTAACACAACCAACATGAAAATATTCATCACTTAATATTCATCATTAAATTCGTAATGTATGTTAACACAGTATTATTACAGTTCAACAAACATGTAACATTACATACACTAAAGTTCACCTTTAATACATAATGTATGTTAGCACACTGCTACTGCTATTCAGCCAATATGTAACTTTACATCTCGTAATGTTCAGTTAAGATCCGTTAAATATGTTATGTATAAACCATAAGATTTGTTCAGCAAGACTTCCTGTGCGATGTGGTTACTCTTCCCTCACTCATGTGCTTATCCAAAGCGTGTCCAGCATCCAGCCCCGCCCTACCTGATTTTAAGCTCTTCTGTATAACTAATAATATTATATGACCCCAGTTATGTAATTCCTCAACTGTATATTTTCACCCGACTGGCTACCTGAATCCAATAAACTGTTTCATATATATATATATATATATATATATATATATATATATATATATATATATATATATGAGACAGCACTCCTGTGTGTTTTCCACGATGAAACGATGCACAAACGTTGCCAAACAAGTGTGTCCTTGCGCCGCTTATAGACTGTTGCGTTAGGAGATAACTTTACCCTGCTGTTTGACACACACACACACACACACACACACACACACACACACACACTGGTGTGTATATGGAATCTCTGTTTTGGATCTTTGGAGCTTACCGTGTTGGCCTCACGTTAGTGAGAGAGAATATTTGGGTGGCTTGATAGTTGTATGTATTATGAAAAGGTACTCTCATCCGTCCGTCCGTCTCCAGTCTATGGTGTCGGCGAGGAAGTAGTCGGACGCACGATGACTAGCACCCATATAAGTTTGCCAATAATTCATAAATTTCCTTGACAGGATAAAAATTGCTGATTGCTCGGGTGATACATTTTCGGGAAAATATTTTGATGTATAGTGTTATATGTTTGAGTTGGAGGTGCCGGCAATATGGGAGGTATGAAGGGGAAGAAGTGAGGATGAGTGGTTAAACTGCTGAACAATGTAATTGCGCCGTTCATGATGTGGTGGTCAGGGTAGGACTGAGTGGTGTTGGTGAGGGATGGTGTGATAGCCAGGGAGGGAGGAAGTGTGGTGATGATGAAGGAGTGTGTGCTGGCCAGGGTGGGAAGACGTCGTGGTTGTGGTGAGGGGTAATGTGTTGGCCAAGGTGTAAGGGTGTGGTTCTGTTTAGGGAAGGCGTGGTAGTCCTCCTCAGAAGCGAGCAGAGAAGGGCCCAAAGGGTACGAACCTGCTGGTGATTTTGCAATAAGTTTTTGTCACATCCCAGGTCAAGAGGATGTTTTCATAAACTAAAGAGAAATGTCCTCATGTTACTTTGATATAGAAAGCCAGAGACTGTACTCATAATATGTGAAGTCAATCCCTTGAGTCCGACGTTACGACCCTTGAACACGATGACGCGACTCTTAAGCACGACAGTACGACCCTTGAGCATGATGATGCAGCCCCCTAAGTACGACGGTATAAACTCGAGTATAAACGCCAGAACATCATTCTCAAGGGCCGTGCCCTCCTGTGCACAAGTCGTGCCGTCATATTCAAGAGACGTGTTGAAGGTGTTGTGTCCTAGAATAAGGCACTTCCAGGACCCTCCACCACAACAGTCCTGGTTTTCGTGTTAAGCTTTACAGATATTCATGACGGCAAGTGGCCGGTCACTTGTTACTCTGTGGGAGGGAAAATATTCCTGACATGTTCAGCCACTGAGCGTCCTCGTCATCTCAACCAAGATGCCACGACGGAAGTCAGTCAGTGTCTTGTGTGTGTAGATGTTACAGGATATGTGAAGTTTCGTGTGAGGCAGGGTACTGCAGCTGGACCAGTCGTGTGCCTTCCCAGGCTAAACGTTCCAGTATGGGACGATGAGGTGACACTCCAGACCTCCTGGATGATGTGGGAATGATGTAGAACAATGTTTATCAGCCGGGTGTCCCCGACGCCGCCGCCGACCCCCGCCCCCGAGTCTTCGTTCATTGAAACGTTGTTCGTCTCAGTAAGGTTGTCTGAGCAGCGTGTGTGCCGTCCGTCGTCACCCAGGAGGTTCATGAGTGATATTTTCTTGGTAATTCATCATAAGGTCGCGTCATGCAAGTAACGGATGTTTTCTGTACATGGAGCCAGTGGTAATACCCTGGCGACACCACGACCACCGCAACACAACAACACACAACAGAAGACCTTCCTGGGGTGGGGAGCACTTGCCACCTCCCAACAGCGAACTGTCGCATATCCTCACGCTGTGAATTAGTCTTCCCTTGACTAACTTAGCCACGGGAGGTTCCCTCACACACACACACACACACACACACACACACACACACACACACACACACACACATACACACGTCTTTCTTCAGTAGTATTTAGCACGTTTTTCGCCCCTGCTGGGGTACTGATGCCTTGTGTCTTTCTTCCTGACAGTCATCGTGTGCTGGCATCCGTCGAGCGAGAACACCTGCTACCACCGGGCCCGCCTGCTGGGTGAGTACTGTACACCCTTGTTACCCCTGCCACCCACCACTGGCAGGGAGGGAGAGAGAGAGAGAGAGAGATGCATAAGTTGGTAGTTGAGTTGTTGAAGATTTGAGTGGATTATGACTTGATGGATTTGGTGTGAGATAGATAGATAGATAGATAGATAGATAGATAGAGAGAGAGAGAGAGAGAGAGAGAGAGAGAGAGAGAGAGAGAGAGAGAGAGAGAGAGAGAGAGAGAGAGAGAGGGGGGGGGAAGGGAGATGCATAAGTTGGTAGTTGAGTTGTTGAAGATTTTAGTGTATTATGACTTGATGGATTTGGTGTGAGATAGATAGATAGATAGAGAGAGAGAGAGAGAGAGAGAGAGAGAGAGAGAGAGAGAGAGAGAGAGAGAGAGAGAGAGAGAGAGAGAGAGAGAGGACGGTTGAACGGATAAGGGAGAAAACGAGTGAGTACATAGATGAGGGAATAGCTAAATAGGAATGTGTATATGAGTCTGTCTGTACATTCACGTACCTAAGTATATATTACGTATATACTTGTTTATAATTACTGTTTACTGTTTGTGTGTTATGGGGGAAAACCTTTTACCCTCGTGTAGTCCCGTCTCTTACCTTGCATATATGTACCGTATTTATATTCCTGTGTGTTTACGCGCTCCGTACCCTAATCTATGTATATGTTTATATAAATGTGAAAGTGATTTATGATTGTTTGCATGTGTCTTGGTATGTATCTCTTGTGTCCATGTGTGTGTGTGTGTGTGTGTGTGTGTGTGTGTGTGTGTGTGTGTGTGTGTTTCCGTGTGAGTCAGTACACTGTTGTGTCACAAGGTCAGCGCATGTAGCTCATGTATATACCAGCATTGCCCAACAGGAGCCACCCCTCACATTCCCCCACCCACACAGATCGCTGGCCAGCAGACACACACACTGGTGGCCATTTTGCCTCTCTCTCTCTCTCTCTGCACTTGACAATGGGGGCTTGACTCTGGAGAGAGAGAGAGAGAGAGAGAGAGAGAGAGAGAGAGAGAGAGAGAGAGAGAGAGAGAGAGAGAGAGAGAGAGAGGCTCGTCCTGGGATTATTAATAGAGGCAGCTCTCTCTGGGAGGCACACTCGAGGGGATGCACCAACCCTGGTGTTGCTTCTTGCCTTCCATACTGTGTTGGTGCTCATCCTTCTCCTGATACAGTGGGATGTGGGAGGCTGTGTTTGGCAGGCGGGGGTTATATTGTTCGTCAGCTGCTGTTGTGGAGGAGTATTTTTGGTCGTCTGTTAGATGATCGTTAAGCCTTTAGTGTTTTGTTGTTTCTGAATGGACGATTAAGTCTTTGGTTGTCATGTTGAAGGTAATTAGGTTTTGGATGATTATGATGTTCTCAAGTTGTGTGCACGTCTGTCTTGCTCTGGTAACATTGATGTACAACAAACTTCGAGGTTATGATGATGAAGCGGTTGTTGAGATTGTTGTTGTAGGACGTGGACGGGGTGAGGTGCAGGGAAGCCGAGAGGAAAGTGAAGACATAACGGAAGTTGAGGCAAGGTGAAGCAGAGGAGGAGGATAGTAACTGACGAAGAAGGATGGATCATGAAGCAAGGATGGATAGGAATTGATGGAGAAAAGGAGAGGAGAGGTTGACGTAATTAGGGAAGACGTAATTATGTCAAATGTGGAACAAGTATGGTGTAGGAGAGTTAGGGGTCAGATAAGTTATGAATAAATGAATTAAAGAAAGAGAAAAGATACTTAAGGGTAGTGAACACATGAAAGAGCCCAAGAAAACATGTCAAGACGCAGACATTAATGTAACAGGATGAATGTAACAGCTCAGTCAAGATTGTGTTAGAACAGAACAAACCTATAGATAATAGACACACGTGTATGTGTAATACCTTGCCGTACCATGTAATACAATGTAATACCATGCAGTACCATGTAATACAATGTAATACCATGCAGGGAACCATGTAATACCATGCAGTACCATGTAATACAATTTAATACCATGCAGTACCATGTAATACAGTGTAATACCATGCAGTACCATGTAATACAATGTAATACTATGCAGGGAACCATGTAATACCATGCAGGGAACCATGTAATACCATGCAGGGAACCATGTAATACCATGCAGGGAACCATTAGAGACTGTTCCTGGGTAACACCACGACTCCTTCATAGATGTTAATCATGAGGTAAGTCTAGATATCGAAGTGTTTGTGGTTATATGTGTAGGTTGGTACTTTAGAATCTTTTACTTCGATTCAATCTAAGTATCATAAAAGGCTAATATGGAATGAATACTTCAGAAAAAAAAGAACAAAGCTCAAGGGAAGTGAGAATCACTGATAATCCTTCCATAACAAAATACATGAAAGCGTGATGTGTAATGATGAATCGTGTAGGCCCTTCCTCCTCCCGCCTCACATGAACAGATCCAGTCTTGGTGACAGTATGTGGTAAGTTGTATTGCCTTGGACATGATGCTACTTAACTGTGAAGTGTAGGATTTGCATCTCTACCTGGAAACATTGCTTCTCTCTGTTTATGCACGTCATGTTTTGATATATTTTTTAGGGTAAGCTTGTAAGTAATTTTTTTTTTATTGGTAAATATATCTTACGTCGGGATTTCATGTTTTTCTTTGATCAAAGTAACTTTCTCACACTCACTAGACTTTGTGCTCCGTACAGACACTAATGATGGCACATGCGTATTATCCTTTCGTTATAATGCTGTGATGACCATATAAGCAATATTGAAATGTAAGCAAATAAGATAGAATGAAATTGTTCATTGAATCCATGGAGTCGTTTCTTATTATGATCCAGTTCTCTAAGCAACAGCTCTCTCTCTCTCTCTCTCTCTCTCTCTCTCTCTCTCTCTCTCTCTCTCTCTCTCTCTCTCTCTCTCTCTCTCTTTTTCCAAAAGAAGGAACAGAGAAGGGGGCCAGGTGAGGATATTCCCTCAGAGGCCCAGTCCTCTGTTCTTAACGCTACCTTGCTAACTCGGGAAATGGCGAATAGTTTGAAAGAAATATATATATGGATAATAAGACGTTATTCCCAGGGTACAGGTAGGTGTTGGAGGTAATTACGGGTAGTTAGGTTCAGTTGTACGCTGGTGGTGTTGGCTGTGGGAGGGAGTGAGGGAGGGAGGGGTGGGTGGGTGGGTGGGGGGTGGAGATGTTAGCGAGAGGGGTGGGTGGGTGGGGGGGGGGGGGTGGAGATGTTAGCGGAGGGCACAGCACTTGAGGCTCCACAAGAACTGGGTTGTGCACTGGCCCGTGGAGAGGGGAGCGACCGCCAGGCACAACAGACTCAGTTCCCACAGCAGCCCCAGCCATGCTAGTGCGGACGATCCCGTGCTGGAGGACAGTACATGGGAAGGACAGATAACACAAGACCTGATGGTCTATGACCAGGTTATCTGCTGGAGGACAGTACATGGGAAGGACAGATAACACTGACCAGATTTTGGACGTGTCTCTGGTTTGTGTGTCTACCTTGTCTTCTAGTTCCTGCTTGATTTTCTGTGCTGCTTCCCTCAAGCTTGTGCCACTTAGCATATCTCACATCGTTAATAGTATTATTCTGTCTTTTCAAAGTAGGGGATATTTACCATGTGTGACGGATCGCACAACCTTGCTGTGTCCACCCGTGTTGCTCCAGCGTACGTGGACTGAAGGTGAAGTGTGTGGATGTTAGGACTTAAGTCAGTACATTATAGCAAAAGGCTTTCCTCTGGCACACATCCCTGTAGGAAGATGACTACGAGGGCGTCACCATGTAGTGTGCATTGTATTAACAACATTTTTTTGGAAGGATTACTAGAAAATCTACCCAGATTTCATGGCAGCCTTTGGATTTATCTGGGGAAGAAGTATTATAACATTTGATCTAAAGAAAAAAAAAATATTGAAATACGAGCGTATTATGTTGTATTGTTGAAGTGGCTTACTGCTGGCTTGCATCATAAATGTGTCGGTGCAGCCATGAGAATATTACTCGTTTTTCACCTCGGCGATATTCAATGTTAATATATTGTAGTATTGTTTACGTACCTCTCATAAAAGAATGACCATCTCTGTGTTACATCTCCTTATCTTTAACTTCATACGATAACATCTTGGCATTGTCTGTCCTTCTAGCGTGAATGTATCATAGCGAGATACAGTGCGGAAAATATGAAGTATTATTTTGACTTTTTATTAGATCTCGGATTTTGCGGTTTTATTTTAATAGAACAGGATTATAAAGTGTGAGTCTTTATGAAGCTTGTCTCTGGACATTAGAAGTATTGTTGCTCTTCTTTGTAATCGTGTTAGTATTCATTCGTCTTTGGTAGAGTCTGGTGATTACAACTGAATGTTGTTTTCGTATTGTTGTTTGACTAGGGCGTTGCGAGGAGTAAGTGACGTGGCTTCCATTTCAAGTATCATATTTGTGTGTGTGTGTGACGCTTGAAATTCTCTTCGTGTTATTATGCGAAGCTGGACATTACTCTTCGTATTTGTGGTCATTGTTTATAGTTCCTCCAAGGTCTTGTTATTCTTACACTACTGACGATGATGCACCCAACATGTTATACTCGTCTCAACATGGTATACTCGTCTCAACATGGTATACTCGTCTTCAGGATCATAATAATTGGATGATTTAATGATTTGATGATTTGATTTTCATCATCAAACTACATTACTCTGCATTTGTCTTCACTCACGTTTATTCGTCGTAAATGTGACCACTACGTCCAATTTCCCGAATCATTGAACTGATTCACTCATTTTTCCGGGTCTTTACTTCCTCATTTCGTGTCGTCGTCGGCAAATTCTGATAATTTTCTGGTGAGTCGTGTCATCAAGATCAATAATACAGAGTAAAAGGATTATGTGTCTCATGACCGCGCCTCCTACCCTGCCTCATGTGTCTCATGACCGCGCCTCCTGCCCTGCCTCACGTGTCTCATGACCGCGCCTCCTGCCCTGCCTCACGTGTCTCATGACCGCGCCTCCTACTCTGCCTCATGTGTCTCATGACCGCGCCTCCTACCCTGCCTCATGTGCCCCCTGACCAAGACAATCCTCTTACTCGTCTACCATCACGTGTTGGGTGTTACCGGATCCCTCCCACCTCTGGTTATGCCGTGAGTGGGACAAGTAATTCACCTTCGGTGCGACCGGATTATCGACTGTTGATGGAATGGTAATGCTGCCGTCTCGTTGAGGGACTTCTCATGGTAAGGGAGCCCACCATTTCCCTGCTACTGGAGGTAGCGCATCCTAGAACACGCAGGAGTCCCTCTAGATAAAGGGATGGTGGAGTTCTTCAATAATAATAATGATAATAATGATGATAATGATAATAATGATGATAATAATAATGATAATAATAATAATAATGATAATAGCATGTATTTCATGGTACTCAGCTTGCTATCATACTCATACTCAACTCCAACACTACATGATTTACCTGTACATAATACTCCTGTAAGTGTACTTTATCTGAATCTACGTAGAAGAGGATGTACGTAACATCTGACCGTATTTGCAAGTCCACTACTTGTTATGAATACCGTTAAAGATAAATGTTAAATTGGTTAAACGTGACAGTTTAGTACAAGACCAACATTGATGATCAGTTTCATCGTCCACGTAAGATTTGTACAATTTTGTCACATTATTATTATTATTATTATTATTATTATTATTATTATTATTATTATTATTATCATTATTATTATAATTATCATTTTACTGAACCTGAAGTAAGACTCATAAGGCTGTAAGTCGAGACTTATTTTCAGGTTCTTTATATTATAAATATGTGTTACGGTGGCATGTTTCCAGCCAGCCAGTCAGTCAGTCAGTCAGTCAGTCAGTCAGTCAGCCAGTCAGTCAGTCAGTCAGTACCTTGTGTTCTCCAGCAATATCTGGACTGCTTGCCCGACCCAACATGTTATTTGTCACCTTAACTCACTCATCCAGGAGGCAGCTCATCCAGACCAGCTGACCTATTCGGTTGTGATTCTTTTTGTTGAAATATTGAAGAACTTCCTGGCCTGTGTAAGTTAAAATTTGAAAATTTTTGTTCTTGGAAATACGTTTGTTGATCTTGTGGCTCATATGAAAATGTTTCGATGGTGAACACGTGAATGTAACCACTTGTTTGATAAGGAAGTCTGTTATTGTTTGTTTGTTTAGTTTGTATTGGGTAACAGACCTAAAATATCATAATGTTTTTCTTATATATTTGAAGAACTCTTTAGGGTCTTCTTCACAATTTGATTTTTGTTTTCAGATAATCTTGATCAGTTTTGCTCACACAATATCATGTTAACCTTATATATAACCTTAACCTTATAAGATCTGTTGATCGTCACTAACGTGGAATTTCCTGTGTATTTTTCACTTATGTCAAGTTAGACTTTTCATATCTTCGGCCGTCCAGCCAGGCATCTATATCTTAGGATTATTTTCCTTCTATCTTCCTGGTAAATACTGTGTCACTTAAGCACAAATACTTCATTCCCAAAAATGACACCAGTTTTATGTTGACAATATTAACTTCATCTAAGTGTCGGAGCTCAGCTGCAGGAGTAATTACCTGGACGCATCCAGATTGGATTAATTTTATCATCAAATCATTTTTACTGTCGTATTGTGTTATGTTATGTTATCTTAACCTTCTCGTCCTCCTGTGTTCTGCCACCTTGACGCTATCATATGTTATCTTGCTGTGTTGATATCATATTACCATCTTAACTTACTGTGTTATCTTATCGTAATGTTACCGTATGTTACCTTACCTTATCTTTATCTTATATCATTATCTTAACATTATCTTATCATGGTTGTACTTTCCTATGTCGTTACCTTATGTCATTATCTTACCATGAAGTTATCTTATCATTATGGTATCATACTGTTATCTTACCTTCCGTTATCTTATCATTATGTTATCTTACTGTTATCTAACCTGCCGTTAGCATGTCATATTGATTTCTTACCATGTCATTGCCTCATGTCATCTTACCTGCCATTATCTTATGTTATTTTACCATGATCTTATCTGCCATTATCTTAACATGTCGTCATCTTAACATGTTATCTTCCATGTCATTATTTCAGGTCACTACCCTTCGTGTTATGTGATCAGGCTATCTTACTGCATTCTGTGGTATCTTCCTGTCGTATCTCACCCATGTTGTTATCACATGTCATTATTGTGTCATCTCACCCTTGTTGTTATCATAACGTATCATTATTGTGTCATCTCACCCATGTTGTTATCATAACATGATCTTGCTCGTCATTATCTTATCATGTCGATATCTTTCTATGATGTCATCTTGAAAATACAAACCGGAATTTTGCGTTGATTATGATGATATTGTGGCCATTGTCCCCATAACGATTCACAGACCTCACACAAAAAGGCCTGGGATCACGTCCCAGCGGTATTGGGACAGGCTGGGACGATGCTAGAAGAGAAGGGTGAAGGAGAACGTAGAAGGAAGGAGGGAGAGAGGAGGCATGTGGTGATGGAAATGATTTGGCTCTTCCGGTGTAGGAGCGGTCCAGGAGAACCAGTGGAATGCAAAAGACGGATAAGGTTTAGCTGGGATGACGGAATGGAACAGGTGAACAGGTTCCTGTTGGGATCACAGAATGGAGCAGATGGATTAGGTCCAGCTGGAATCACGGAATGGAACAGATGGACAAGGTCCAGCTGGGTCCTGGAGATGGTGATGGAATGGGCATGACAGTGGTCCGAAAAGATAGCGATACAGAAGAGATAGAAAAGGCTCAGGTGAGACTACGGGGTGGAAGTGATGAAGAGGAGAGACGCTTCAAGATTTGTCTTCGAGATAGAAAGTGGGAGGCAATAAGGACAAAAAATGGTTCTTGGCTGTAGCGAGGAATGGGGAAGGACGGACGGAAGAGTATCAGTTATGGGTTGGTGGACGGATGAAGAGAACCTTTTACTCGCCGACTCAGAACAAGGAAGGGATCAGCCCGCACCAGCCCACAGAGCCAGCTAGGCTGTAGACCCATACAGTTGGTTCTCAGTGAGATTTATAACATCCTAGAACCACAGACAGCCATTCTGGGACACAGCTCAAGGATAAAGCTTAACAGACAAGTACTTTGTTTCTCTCTTGACACAGGAGACTTTCCCCTGAGATC
The DNA here is from genome assembly GCF_036320965.1 of Panulirus ornatus. Classification (NCBI taxonomy): domain Eukaryota; kingdom Metazoa; phylum Arthropoda; class Malacostraca; order Decapoda; family Palinuridae; genus Panulirus; species Panulirus ornatus. The sequence goes on along the minus strand of NC_092230.1, from coordinate 1,367,444 downwards.
TGAAGACACCAGGATGACTGTGATACCAAAAAATGTCAGATATCGACCAAAAAAGATGAATTACAGACCCACTTCCGTCTTACAAGTCCCAGGGACGATGTATGAGAGAATAAGGAAGCAACTACGACAGAACTGCCTCTCCCACCAGAGTCAGATGGCTTCCTATATGGGTAGAGAAGCAAGATCTCTGCACTCGCGATCGCTGCAGGAAGAATTACGATAAGAATTATCATCGTCTCTGCTACGTCCAGTTTTCCTTCTTGTCTTGTTAGTAACCCACACAGCAGACATTCCCCCTCCAGCAGGGAACATGAGCATGGACATCTTGTACGCAGGCGACACCACGCATGTATTAGTTTAACAAGAAAGCACCCCCAGTAGAAAGACATCCGGACTGAACATAAGGGAGACTAAAACAGGATAACGTGCCGGAGTATATGTAAGATCTTGAGCCACACACTAACGTTATGAGGCCCGATAATGGAACGCTTTAACCCCAGAGCCACACAAGGTATAGCAGGTCCAGGCCAGTCTGTATAGATTCCGGTAAGGTAAAAATTACACCTGATGAAAGGCTCTGATTCCGCCCATCCCGACCTCCTCCTCAGTTCCCGCGTATCTCTCCTTCAATTCACGCTTGATCATGCAACAGACGACACACAATAAGGCTTTACGATTAATCACTGTTGGAAAACATCCCAGACATGACAACACTGAGGAATATCGTCAGTGACAAACCAGCTGGTGAGGATTTCCAGCCCTCCGGCCCCTCCTCTTTCAGTCGCCTTTTACGACACGCAGGGAATACGTGGGAAGTATTCTTTCTACCCTGTCCTTAAGGATATATATATATATATATAGAAGAAACTAGAATGGAACAGAGGCAAACTATAGACATACCCAAGACCTGAATAGCCGCACTAACATGGAACATCCTTGATTCCCACGGAGACTCGAAGCTCTTTACCCAAGTAACAAGTCAACACCCACACCCACACCCACGCCCAGGCTAGCCTGCTGGGTGTATATAGACAAGGCACCAAACACCACCACCCACACGCTTCACTATAACTTACAGCAAACTTCTGTACTGCCAGAGTGACTGTCTTTCATTCCCCAGCTGCAGCTTCCCCTTCCTAAACCTCCTCCCACCGTCAACACTGTGTTTAAGACCCTTGCAGATGTGGGTGCAGAAATCAGAAAAGTGGAATGACTGCCATTTATGTGGAAGTGTATCATAACGGTACAGCAAGGTACAGTCACCGTACACTGACACAGCTACACCTTGTCATCTCCAGCCAACACCTGGGCAACAAGTCTGACGTGGGAACATGAACAAGACACAAGGTGGAGGAGAAGAGTGGCGCATGATGTGTTGCCACGGTGGCGCTGTAATCCTTCCCTTATGCTGAATGTAAGTGTTGGGAGGACGGGGTTGTGGCAGGCGAGCCTGACGTGCTGCTGCTGCTGCTGCTGCAGGTATGGGGAGTATTTCCTGGTAGATCCTCAACACCCCCACGAGTGTCTAGTGGACTCGCCCTCTCTCCAAGAGTGGAGGCCGTCTCTCTCTCTCTGCCTCCCCCGACACTACTAACACACTCCTGCCAAATAAACACTAAACATCAGCGAGCGGGTCGTAGGAGGGTAACATTATGAACATGTTTACTGGTGTACATTACAGGGAGGGAGTTTATTCTGGTCTGTAAGGAAATTACAGCATTATTTCAGGCGGACTTGAACTCGTGTGTGGGACGCGGGCACATTGTGGGGTGGGTTGGTGGGTGGGTGGTGGGCGTCAAGTCTTCGTGGGTGCCAGGGAAAGAATCATTCACTGTTAGTATCATCTTCACCGTTGGCTTGGTTGTTTAGGCTCCAGGCACATCTGTTGCTGGGGTCATTACCGTCAACGGCAACTTACATCCACCAACAGAAAGAATCTTTTAACACCATCTTCACGGGTTAACGATGATGTAAGACCCCATACACTCTCACTGTACACATGACTCACATTTACCATCACCTTTAACCTGCCTCCTTCAGTTTGTTATGGGAGTTCTGATAGCTTGGTGATGGTATGGTGATGGCTTGGTGATGGTATGGTGATGGTATGGTGATGGCTTGGTGATGGTATGGTGATGGCTTAGTGATGGTTTGGTGATGGCTTGGTGATGGCTTGGTGATGGCATGGTGATGGCGTGGTGATGGCATGGTGATGGCTTGGTGATGGCTTGGTGATGGCATGGTGATGGCATGGTGATGGCATGGTGATGGGGAATACTTACACTTGAATAATGAAATTAGGTAAACCATGTCTTGGTAAAGAGTCACTTAAGCCGCGTCTTACCAAAATGTCACAGTAACACAGAGTGAGCACTACCCCTGCCAGTCACACAGCAATACCCCTGCCAGTCACACAGCACTACCCCTGCCAGTCACACAGCACTACCCCTGCCAGTCACACAGCACTACCCCTGTCAGCACACAGCACTACCCCTGTCAGTCACACAGCACTACCCCTATGAGCACACAGCACTACCCCTGCCAGTCACACAGCACTACCCCTACAGCACACAGCACTACCCCTGCCAGTCACACAGCACTACCCCTATGAGCACACAGCACTACCCCTGCCAGTCACACAGCACTACCCCTACAGCACACAACACTACCCCTGCCAGTCACACAGCACTACCCCTATCAGCACACAGCACTACCCCTGTCAGCACACAGCACTCCCCCTGTCCGTCGTCATCATCATCATCATAATGATAATGTCCATCCTGATAACCTCATTATCATAATGGATCAGGTATATCCTTGTGATCAAATGGTTTCAAATTACAGCATCTGTATTATATTGCCGATTAATTAATCATTTTCATATTCCAAATTTTCTTTTCGGGTGCAGTGTACTAGAAGGATATGAGCTTGATTATATGATGGTGATAATATCTTTGCTAATTACTGGATGATTACTGATTATAGTCTTTGATAAGAGAGTACTTTGTCTGCGTGTAATTTATTCATTTGAAGACCGGAAATACAATGAACAATAGCACTTCCGCTTCCTCAGTGCAAATCAACATTTGAATTCTGTGTCAACGGAATAGAAGCCAGGGTGTGTGGTCTCTTGTTTATAAGGAAAGCTTTGGTCTCTTGTGCTTGGAAACCCGTGTAGTTTGCTTGTGTGCCTGTGTCGATACCTTGGTTCCAGAGTGAGAGGGAAACATAGTATATGTGGACTTCGTAAATTATGGATCGTCTTTACATGTGTAAAATACTTGGCGTTAGTATGCTGTGGAAACACTGGTATGGCTGTGTGTAGAACGCGTAGCGTTAACACTGCTTTATAAGAGTAGAAAACGTGCCCAGTTTATACCTATGTTGAAAACTTGGCTTCGATTACAGCACGGAGAAAACGTGTTCTTTCTTTCCGTATATAGAGACACTGGTGTCCTGTTGGTATATATAAACCCGTCTACTGTCCACGCTTCATATTGTCCACAATGCTGCTTGATGGACCTGCTAAGATGGCGAGGATCTGTACTGGATGACTGACAAGCAAGAGCTTCACGCTGGTGTGGCCATCATCGAGTGTCACCACCACCCACAACAAGCCCCACTCTCCCACCACCCACAACAAGCCCCACTCTCCCACCACCCACAATAAGCCCCACTCTCCCACCACCCACAACAAGCCCCACTCTCCCACCACCCACAACAAGCCCCACTCTCCCACCACCCACAACAAGCCCCCCTCCGCCACCAGTCGCAGGTGGGGGCCATGATGGTTACACGGGCAGGTTACGTGTAAACACAGTTGACGACGCTTGTAAACACTCAAGTCCATTCCAAGTTGTTGCCCAAACTTGGTGGTGTTCCCTACTTTACGGACCAAGTTGCTCGCCGGAGCAGTAACAGGTGGTAAGTATACCAGAAGAGAATGGAGTGAGAGACGAAAGTATCAAACTTCCCCAGATAAGATAAGAGATATTATCGTAGGTGATTATTAAGACTCGTCTCTCACTTAGTACGTGAATGGTGTTCAGGTAAACGGTGTGGACGACCGTCATGACGTGTGTTTGGACGAGAAGAGCCAGGGCTTGGGCAGTCGTCCGTGTTTACCGTTTCCACTCTGGGGCGCCGCACGTCACACCAACACATTGCCTCAATTGGCAAGACTAAACCTGGCCTCATGTTGCTGGTTTGTTGTGAGCGACCAGCTCCTTGAGTCCATGTACACGCCTGGTGGTTGTTACAACACTGGACCAGTACAACCCTGATGTGATGACAGAGTAAGACGTGAGGTTGTTCTCCAGCGCCAACCCCGGCTGGAAAGGGATTAAAAAAAAGAATAATCGAGTCACTGACGATTGTTTAAAAGTGAGGAATTAACAACCTTTCAACAAGTTAAGTGTTGTTAAGGTTGTAGAGGATGGAAGCGCATCGCAGTTTCAAGATCGTTGCATAAGGAGAGATGGAACTGCTTGCTCTCCTCCAGCCGGCATGTGCAGCACGACCAACGCTTTATATAACGCCATCTACGCCAGGCTACTGCTCTCTTCTTATGTTCATCTGTGTTCGGAAAACTTCCAGCCTTTATGGCTCATACACATGCATCTTTCCTTGGGGTTTACGCCCTCGGGGAGTTTTTATAGCTGGGGGTCATCATAGAGGGATTAATAAACAGAGGGAAGAGGTGCTTTGTCCCTCCCGGCGCGCCGCCACTCCAGCCCTTTATATTCACTGGTGAGGCCAATGGAGGTGACACGGGCGGGCCGGGGAAATGTGGAGGAACTGTTTCAATGGAACGAATCCATGACGTAACAAAGGGCTTCATTCTGGTTTGTGCCCCGGATGGTGTTGCATGATGTCAGCCTTCGTAGATGTCTCATTTCGCAGAGGGTGAAAGTCGTGTGTTGTGATTATCGCGCAAGTACAACAGTTGTAAGAGAACGTTTAGATGTTTGTTGTAGACTGGAATTTTGACGGGATAATTTGCGCTCTCTTGAAGGTTTATTTTAGACGCACATGTGACGGTTAACACGACCTGTTCTTAATCTTTCGAGCACGACGTACTATGCTTAAGCATGACGGTACGCCACTCCTGAGAATGACGGTACGACACCTGAATATATTATGGCACAACGTATTAACATGACGTTGCAACGCTTGGACATAATAACCTGGTCTCTGAACCTGACCCAAAAGGATCAGGGTCACAGACCAGGTCAATATACCCAGGGGTCGCATCGTCATGATTTGAGAGGTTAAGGGGTGGGTGAATTTCTCCCTCTTTGTTGACGGTGAGGACCTCTTAGCCATAAGGGGCTTGTAACATTAGTCTGTGTCCATAATACAGGATCTCCTTCGCTTGTTCGTCTTCACCAGCTCCTGCAGGGATGGAAGGATCCCGTGGAAGGATATATCACTGCTAGTCCTGTCTGACATTCCTCCACGGCTGAATGGTGAAGCCGTCAGAGCACTGTGGAGATCCATCCGATCGGCGGAAATTGGGTTTTCTTGCTTGTGGGGGACTCGCGTGTAGCGCGATGTGCCTCTTGGATGTGGTGGTGTTGATTCCTCCTGTGTCCAGGGAGGCCGGCCACTCAGACCAGCTTACCACACCTTGAAGGGCATTAGCTTCCTTATGGGGCGGGTGGGTGTCTGTTTTTCCCGCACCCACTTTATCTGTAAATAGTGGCAACAACAAGAAGGAATGAAGCACTTGGAGGTCATTAAGGGCAAGTTGAGTGCCTACGACGAGGCTGAGTCTGCAGATGTAGTTGGAAAACTTAAAAGTGTGAGAATCACCAGTCACTTGCAGACGAACTCTCTCCCTGGTAGTGTAAGATTTGGTCTGGTCTACAGGAAGATGGACAACCAGACCCCACATCCCAGTCTCCCTGCTTGTGATCTGCTGGCGTGGCAGAAAGGCATTGTCTGCACGTTTGCCCTGGAAGATAAGGCTCTTTGCTGTGAGCGTCGGGTGGATGTAGTGAAGCAGGTAGAGCCATAATGAGCTAGTGTGTGTCTGTGTGGTCACCAGAGGCCTCCCAGCCTGACCAGAAGTTACCTAAAATGACGTATACGACTCCCTTAAAAAATGTTATAGAAACTTCTCTGAAAATAGGTATAGAATCCGTTCTCAGAAATGGTGTAGAACCCAAACTAAGAAGAGGCGTAGAACCTATCCTAAAGATAGGTACAGAACCCCTTCTTAAAACAGGCATAGGAACCCCCTGAAAAGAAGTATAGAACCCCCTGATAAGGGATATTGGTGCCTTCTATGATTATTTGGTATATAATGTGCTTGTCAGTTAACACCACATAAAGAAGTGCATCAGTGCAGGAAAGTTGCGCCACTCTTGAGGAGACGAAACGGTGTTATGTGCTGCCTTGGTAGAGGTCATTTGTATGCAATACACCCGTCACAAACGCACGAGAGAGAGAGAGAGAGAGAGAGAGAGAGAGAGAGAGAGAGAGAGAGAGAGAGAGAGAGAGAGAGAGAGAGAGAGAGAGAGAGAGAGCTCTCGCTGATGGCAGTCGAGGTCACTGGCAGAAGTCATTACACCGTTTGACCCACATTCCATATCCTGTTAGCCTCTCCCACTTACTGTGTGCCATGCTATAACCCAGTGCTCAGGCACTACTACCATGCTATAGCCCAGTGCTCAGGCATTACTACCATGCTATAGCCCAGTGCTCAGGCAGTCACATACCAACCGCCTCGGCGTTATTAAACTATTTCGAAGAGTCCAGGCAGGAGTCCAGGCAGGACTCCAGGCATTACTGTAGCAGTGTTGCCACGTATCACGACCAAGGACGGAGGACCCCCTCACCAGACGGGTTTCTCGCTCGTCATATTGGTAATTATGATGATTTCCTCCGTCGAGATCATACGTTTGGTGGTGGTGGTGGTGGTGGGGATGGATGGCACTACCTTAATGTGGTCATTCCCAGTCGTGCTTCTCCTGGGGTTCTCACGAGCGCGAGGGAAGCAGGAATGTGTGTCTGGGCATCATGCAGGAGTTGTTACCGGGGTCTTTCGGTAACATTCTCTCTCTCTCTCTCTCTCTCTCTCTCTCTCTCTCTCTCTCTCTCTGGAGGGTGGGAAGGGAGAGCCTTTGCTTTGATATCTTTTTCTTCCATTGCTTTTAAGGGGACTGCGTGTTTTTCAGCAGAGTTAAAGCTAGACCAACTCGCTTGGACCATGGTTACGTGTGGTCTGTGTGCCTACGTAACTCTCTCTCTCTCTCTCTCTCTCTCTCTCTCTCTCTCTCTCTCTCTCTCTCTCTCTCTCACTACAGACGGTTCGGCTTTCTTGCTGGTGATGATCTCGTAGCAGGAGTGGTTGTGTGTGACCTTGGTACACCCAGGCTTGTGTTCTGTGTTGTGCGACACCTGTGGTGTGTGTGTGTGTTGCTTGTGTTGTGGCAGCAGTAGCTTTGTATGGCCTTGGAGCACAGGCTTGTGTTCTGTGTGTTGTACCATTTGACGGTATTGCTAATGTTGTAGTGGTAACACATAGACGTCCTTGCTACAAACATTGTGTTCTGTGTTTTACTTCCCGTTAGCTATGTGTACGCCCCTGGCTTACGCCTTTGTGTTGTCTACTGTACATCGTGAGTGATGCTGCTGCTGTGAATGAGTGTGTGTAACTCAGGAACCCTTCTATGAGGGCCTGGCCATAGTGTTGCCTGTAGAGCGGCACTAACCTGTTATTACCGAATGATGAATAATAGCGTGGACGCCACACTGTCTCACCCAGTGAGCTGTGTGTAGGAGTGAGTGTTGCACGACCAACCACGGCCCTTCCTCCCTCTGTAAATCTTGTGGTCTTCCATAGATAAATCTGGGATGCGAACCCCGTGCTTGGCCTGGCAGTAGGATGATGGTTAGTTGGGCTGGAGTTAGTGTTGCAGTGGTGGAGTTACGATTGACCAGGACCTACCTGGGAGTGCGTGTCCATAAGGAGGTGATCTTGGTGGAGGAGGACATCATGGCATAACAACCCGTAATAACTTATTCTTCCAGAAATCCAGAATGAATCGATTACAACCCATTCTAAATTAATCTTATATTACAGCAGAGTAGTTCAGCAACATGTTGTTCATGAACCTTGAGAAATACAGTGATACAAAAAACCACCCGTGAATAGTGTGACTCTTTGTATAGCACTGAATGATTCGCTGGTCGCGTGTTGTGAATGAATCTTATGTAGAATGAGTCACAGGAAACCCATTATGAATGAATCATCGAGTCATGGGACGCGAATCAACAGCCACTCATTGCCAGAGAACTGTAGGGCGGTTGTCCACTTGTGTGTTCTCGGCAGTGGACGGCCCAGCAAGATTCAGGTGTGTGTCTGTGTGTCTGTGTGTGTGTGTGTGTGTGTGTGTGTGTGTGTGTGTGTGTGTGTGTGTGAAAATGGTAATAGATTTTGCCTCTGACATTATTGTTACCAGGGAGTTGTCACGCTGGTTAAGGGAGCGCCTCTGATTGCGGGGTAACGGCGCCAGTGGTGGTGGGGGGGATCCTATTTACGAGTCTAAGTGGTCGTTAGCGTCACACAGTAGTTATATGAAATTGATGGGCGATGGTTGGGGTGGGAGTGGGTCAAGAGATCAACCGTGACGCCGGTGAGTTGTCACAGGTGTTACGGAGATGTGACGCGGGATCTTACGGTAACGCTTTAAGGCGGACGTCACACATGCTGTGTATCCTCGTGTGTCCTCGTTTAACGTCACACATGCTGTGTATCCTCGTTTAGTGTCACACGCTGTGTATCCTGGTTTAACGTCACACATGCTGTGTATCCTGGTTTAACGTCACACATGCTGTGTATCCTCGTTTAATGTCACACGCTGTGTATCCTGGTTTAACGTCACACATGCTGTGTATCCTGGTTTAACGTCACACAGGCGTTACTGAACGATCGCGTGTGGTTATATTTCGTGGGTGTTGACCACTAAATGCTCATCAGGCCAGAGGTCGTAAGCCACACGGTAAACTTGCATGATTGCCGAAATTTGGCATCTGTAATATTACTTGTTACCATAAATCAGCCATCGTTAGGGTAAAAGAATGCTTGTTACTCCTCTAAATGGCTGTTAACCATTATGGAAACCATGCGAGAAGTGAGTTGATTGGATTGTGGTGAATGCAGCCTCGAAGGGTAATTGGGTGCTTGGAAATACACGTAATTGGTTAACCATTACAAAAGCCATTTTGAAGAACACGTTCATGGCAGCGCTAGGCGGTAACAGGGGAACAAGGTCGAGTTTTATTGTGCTCGTAATTAATCATTAATCCTTCAGAAGCTGTTAGAAATATGCTCCAAATTAACAATTGATGCTCCACGAACAGTTAGAGATGTTAGTGTTAGTGTTAAGAATAAGTTAGGAACACATTATGGTTAGTGAAAATTTGTACAGACTGCAGCCCTCCCTCCTTAAGGGGATGTCTAACGTGTTTGGAGGTTCTGGGAGGGTTTATTGTAGGGATGTGAGGGACGAGATGCGTTGGCGAGTGGGCTGGAGGCTTGGAGATGGAGGCTTCTGAAGGAATCAGTGTTGGATGAAGGGCTTACGTGGATGTACCAAGATGGTTGAGCGAGGTGGGCCCGTGGTTGATAACTTCAGTTCATCTTGCTGGCCACGAAGGCACTGAATGACCACGATGATACCACATCATGGCCCGCCCCTGGACCACCCTGACCACATCATGGCCCGCCCGTGGACTACCCTGACCACATCATGGCCCGCCCTGGACTACCCTGACCACATCATGGCCCACCCCTGGACCACCCTGACCACATCATGGCCAGCCCCTGGATCTGACCCTCAAGGGAAAAAGGCCGGGTCGTCTGCCCCAAAAGTCGTATGGTCGTGCTCAAGGCTAAGTCGTATGGTCGTGGTCAAGGCTTGTTCCGTCGTGCTGACGTTTCGTGGTGGTGTGTACAGGTTTCGTACCGACGTGCTCAGCTGCGTGAGTAGGAAGTCAGGCAGGCGAGGAGATCACGGTATTGTTGTGTGTGATGGTGTTGGGTGCAGAGAGAGAGAGAGAGAGAGAGAGAGAGAGAGAGAGAGAGAGAGAGAGAGAGAGAGAGAGAGAGAGAGAGGATACGGACACGCCATCATGATAAATCGACGTAAAAGAACATTTTTCCGCTGATTGGATGATGAGGTGCGACCGAAGGATGATTTCACACGACCCATCCGGCTTTGGATGAGGGAAATCTTCATCGCTCGTGGGTGTACATAGTGAGGCAGGTGGATGTATACAGGTGGATGTATACAGGTGGATGTATACAGGTGAGGTGGTCAGGTGGCTGGGTATATAGAAAGACAGATAGCTAGATGGAAATATCAGTAGTGGGTTGTGATGGTTCTGGCTGAAATGATGAAATGACGTAACACACACACACACACACACAACAACAACAACAACAACTCGGGGAAACACTGTGCACCGCCACCCTCATCCTAAGCGTCCGCCAACAAAATACTTCCATCTTAAAAATCACAACAAGCGCCTTTCCAGCCCGCACGACCAACAAACAATCCAGCAAACAACAAACACCACTTTATTGGCAAACCATCACAACACAAAGCAACTAACGAAAAAAAATAACTATATCATAACTGTGCACTTCACAAAGAAGGTTATGCACAAACCACATACAAACACCACCATATGTACAACAGGGAGAGACCAGTGCGAGGAGAAACCAGAGCAGTGACACATCAGGGCAGAGAGAAACCATTACACGGAGAAACCCGTCCACGGATAGACGAGTACACGAAGAAACCATTATAGGTAGAAACCAGAGCAAGCAGAAACCAGTACAGGTAGAAACGAGCGCAAGTAGAAACCATACGAGATATGAACCGGTAAAAGTGTAAGGAGGGAGGGAGGGAACGGGGGGAGGGGTGAGGCCGCTATCTCTAACAGAGTGAGAGACTGTCTCTCTCTACATATGCTAACATCATTCTCATGGCTACCATCTCACTCCACCCAGTCTTGTGTGTGTGTGTGTGTGTGTGTGTGTGAGTACTATCATGACTTGCATAATTAACGCTGAGTTTAAAGCTCTTGATCACTACCCCCACCCTCCCACCCCCCTCTACCTCTGCCCCAACCCATCCTATTCTTCCCCAGCGTACACTTGTGTACTTGATGATGGTTGACCTGACCAGACCTTTCCTGACCTGACCTTACGTATGCTTTACGATGGTTCAACAGGTCCCCCCCCCCCCCCCAACAGCTGGGTCTAGGACTTAACCTCACCTTAATTATTATCTTTACATGGTTTGGGTCGGTCCCCTCCCCCACCCCACACCTTGCTTTGGGACCTTACCTCTCCTTACCTTACCTTACCTTACCTTACCTTACCCTACCTTACCTCACGGAGGTCTTCAGTCCGCACAGTTCGATCTGATGTTTTCGTGGGTCTTCATCAAGCCCCACATCTTGAACCTGGGGATGAAGGTGTCATATTCCGCCTCTGGTCACTCCGGCTGTCGGAGTCCTGGCCGGTAGGCCTACATAGCCTCCACATCCTGACGTGTCTCAGCTGTATAGTGTGAACCCCCGCGGCTCTCACACAATCAGTAACTGGCCCACCGGACGCGCGACGTAACATATAACTCCCTCCCCCGTTGACAGAGGGCGCTGGGGTTGGTCAAGTTAACCCAGCGGTGGTGAGAGGGAGCCAATTGAGGAGTTTCTCTCCTGGTGTAGCCACACTCCCACACACAGCAGGAGAGGTGAGCGGACGAGCAGCCAGTCTCTGGAGTGATGGTTAAAAACACACGTCCCATGTTAGTTATTGACTCGGTTCCCTGTCGTAACTGGACGTTTTGTGTTTATATTTATATATGTTTACGTTCGGTCCTTCATTGATGAATTTATGTTCATATCGAGGCAACGCCATGATTGAAATATGAAAAGGATTGAAAGAGAGGAGAAGTAATAGGAAGGGAAAAGAAAAACTATTTCAAGAGTTTTGGAGGAAGTGGAAAAGCTCTTTTTCAAAAAGGGACAGGTCATAGTTGTTATGGAAGATATGAGGGGGGTAAAGAAATACGAGGGTTCGCGATTTACGGGGGGGAAAAGCAGGTCCTGGGTCGTTGTTGCAATTAGGAGTGTGTGGAAAGAGAGGTCACTGTCTGTGAGGGTAAAGATGTGTGTGTTTAAATGCGTAGTAGTAGTCCCGACGGTGTTGTATACATGTGAGGTTTGGGATGGAAATGTACGGGACGTGGTGAATGTGGTGGAAATGAAATGCGTAAAGAGAATATGTGGTGTGAGTGAGACGGGTAGATCGAATAAGAGAAAGAGGATGGGGGGGGGGGGAGGGTGTTGTTAGAAGAGTATATTTGGGAGCTGAGGAGGGCTAGCTGAAATGGTTTGAACATATCAAGAGGATGAGTGAGGAGAGGTTGAAGTGTGCAGGGGTCAAGAAAAGGATGAGATCGAACTGACAATAGAAGGTGGTTCGGAGGGACTGAACATACAGGAGGGTGAGAGGCATGCACGGCATAGAGCGAAAATTGGAGCGATATAGTGTACAAGGGGGTGACGTGCTGTCATTGTCCTGTACCAAGGCATATAAGGCGGTCAGGAGAAACCACAGAAAGGGTTAAACGTCGTCCTTTAGCCTTCCTCCAGCGTCGCTCATCACGACAACTGTAAAAGAGAGAAAATATTGTGCTGCACAAATTTTAGAATAGCGATAAGATACGTAGGAAGATGTGTTAGCAAGCTGCTCACATCCTACATTAGACCCAAAACTAGACTATGTTTCTCAAGTTTTGTTCACTCCACTTGTCAGGAAGATTAATGGTCGACCTGATCTCTTCCTCGAAGCTTTAACACCGTCTTCTTGACGTCATCGTCCAACAAGTCATGGAAGGCCACAAGGACAAAACATCTGGAAGACATAACCTGAAAATAATCAAGAAACTTTGTAATAAAAGTTATAAAGAAGTACTTTGATCGTATAAGACTGATGGATCAGTGGAATGAACTGAATTATGAACTCTTGAATGCGGACGTCATACAGTAATTCAGAAAGTTGCGCTACCTATACTTGGGAAAACTCTATAAAGACAACCGCATGAGTATGAAACTGTCCTCGTGCAGTATACACACGTCGAATACAAATAGGAAAACACACACCCACTCACACCATGGTTGGATTGAATATGTGTGATGATTTATTTAGATTTGCTGTAATATGTCTTATATACTGACCTGAGGCATACGCATCTACTCGCAGGCATTCATGCTGATATGCGTGCACTCAAACGCCAATTAGGACACGCAAATTCACTTAAACACACACACACACACACACACACACACACACACACACACACACACACACACACACACACACATACACACACACACACTTTCGTGGTGTGGTAGTACGTGTTACTGACCGTGAGTCACCACGGGTCAACGTGGGGTCGGACCCACATGGGTTCGAATCCTGGACGTGGCAGTCAGCGTCCATCCAACCCCAGGTGTTCATCCTTCCCGTACCATCTACTGTCAACACCAATGGACTCTGTCCTTAGCTTTCGAGTAATAACTGAAGTTCAACTCCCTTGTTTATACCTTAACGAGAGCAGATTAAGCGACTTGAATCTGTTTAGCCTGGAAAAGAGAAGGTTAAGAGGTCACCTAACACAAGTATTCACAATTATAATCAAAAGCTTTGATAATGTTGATCTGTCAAGTTACATTAAGACTTGATTCGTCTGATTTCACTGGAAGTAATGGATGCAAACTCGTAGGCGAATGTTTTACCTTAAGTGAGACGAAGTACTTTTTCTTCAACTGGATTTTTAACGTGGAACGATTTGACTATTAGATCGGTTAACAGCAGTGCTACAGATATGTTTAAAATGGAGCTCATGAATATCTGGCTTCAAGTCGATGACTTAACATTATTTGTGCCTCCTTCGTCACACTGACAATGTGTAGGTTATTCACTTTGAATTATCTGTATACTTTACCACACTAATGTCTGAGTGTCTGGTATATTCCACACACAGCCTCGGAAGACCGAGTGCTTTGTTGCTGTTTGAATTCCTTTGCATTTCTTTATTATTATTATTATTATTATTATTATTATTATTATTATTATTATTATTATTATTATTTTTATTATTATCATGTATGAGAAAGAAACCTGCCTCGCCAACCAGTGATAACTGAACAGACAATTTTCACGGCATGGTGGCCGTGCTAAGACTTAACCGAGGAGGCTATTCAGCACAGCATGGTGGCCGTGCTAAGGCACGACAGCACCCGTCCCTCGACCCAGCTGTATGGGAAACTAAAGCCAGACGGGGGGGGGGGGGGGGTGCTGGCAGACACACCGTCCCCTGTCATTTTAGCGTCGGTAGGTCTGTGTGCCAGAGATGGTGGTGAGACGGTGGAGGCGGTGGTGTTAAACAGGGTAGGGACGGGCGGAGGCGAAGATGAGAGAGAGAGAGAGAGAGAGAGAGAGAGAGAGAGAGAGAGAGAGAGAGAGAGAGAGAGAGAGAGAGAGAGAGAGAGAGATTCATCTTGATGTCAAGGGATCACAATAAAGGGGTCTCTCGTCACACGCTGATCACGGCTCGACCCCCACCTTGCCTGGGTAGATGTCGTCTTCGTTCTCGTCCTCCTCGTCGTCGTCCTCGTCTTCGTCTTCGTTCTCGTCCTCCTCCTAGTCGTCTTTCTCCTCGTCCTCGTCCTCGTCTTCGTCTTCGTCCTCGTCCTCCTCGTCCTCGTCGTTCATCGCCTGCGTTACAGAATAACATGAGTTGTTTACCAAACCGGCAAGTTTCTGGGGTGTGCTGGGGCACACACGCCGGAATATTAAACTCACGACAGACCCGCCACCCAGACAATGGACACGGGTGGGAGGCAATATTTCTGATGTAACTCTCTCTTACACTTGTGAAGATGAAGAGGAACTACAGACACAAGGGGGTGGAGGGAAGCTTGAAAGAGAAAATGGTTTACGTAGTGTAAGGATTTGTGGTTGTTGTTGACGTGTTACGTGCTAGATACAGCCCCGCGGGGCCGCTCCGGGGGTAGTGTTGGTACGTAAGACTAGTGTAGGGGCAACCTGGGCTACGTGGCAGCCGACGTATTGAATCACATTGTAACTGGCGAGGATAACGAAGGTCGCGTTTGGAGTAAGAGGCACAGTTTGGGTTCCACGATCATCAATAGAACGATAATTGGATCTCTCTCTCTCTCTCTCTCTCTCTCTCTCTCTCTCTCTCTCTCTCTCTCTCTCTCTCTCTCTCTCTCTCTCTCTCTCTCTTTCTCAGGTAGTCAGCATGGGGATCAGGAGGGTTAGTGGCGGCTGTGGAATGATCCAGCACTTCAGTAGCTTTTAAGTACCACTCCTTTGGGCCCAGGTAGCCCTCGTTTTTGTCTGCCTCACCCCACACGTAGTCTGCTGGCCTGCAGGAGTTCGAGACGCATATATAGATGAGAGAGAGAGAGAGAGAGAGAGAGAGAGAGAGAGAGAGAGAGAGAGAGAGAGAGAGAGAGAGAGAGAGAGAGCAAACCAATTTGTACCTTCATGTTCCGATGTTCTTGTGGTATGTGCGCAAACTCTCTGGTACACAGCCCGGTACACGACCCCTGGTACACAGCACGGTACACGACCCCTGGTACACAGCACGGTACACGACCCCTGGTACACAGCACGGTACACGACCCCTGGTACACAGCACGGTACACGACCCCTGGTACACAGCACGGTACACGACCCCTGGTACACAGCACGGTACACGACCCCTGGTGTTCCCACACAGTCTCTTATATTGCTGTACGAACATCAACATGTGGAATTCTGTCGTGTGTGTCACTGAAGTTCATGACTTTTAATTTCAGGATTTTCACTCTTCCTGAAATTGTCTTTTTCAGTAAATAATATGATCTTGGTTGAAGTTCTCCACTTTTCCGTGGTTTATTTTCACATTTTCGTATGTGGACTGATATTACGTGTAGGAATTGTGAGTTCTGGTTATACCAGCTCACAGGATATCTTAGCTGTTATTGCATTATAGGATGTCATTACAGGGCTATAGCACCGTAGGATCTCAGTATATATCCAACATTATAGGACTAGGATTGTAGGATCTCAGTATATATCCATCATGGTCAGAGATAAGTCTATAAGATTTTGAGACCATTGCTCGCTTCTCTTAGACTTGCTTCGCTCTCACCACCGTCAGGCTTACCCATCGTACGTCGGACGTACCCCGTGTGTGACGTATGTGTTCCCAGAGATGTACTTGTACCTTGCTTACTGTCGTCCTTCACGAGTACCTTCCTAACTACAAAACCAGGACGCGTGATGCTCCAGTGTGTGGACTCGGTCATGTCTCGACCTCTGTGGGTCTCCCCCACACACAGCACCAGAGAGAAGGTCGTCACAGCTGGTTCTCCTCTGCTGCGTCCGTACGTCACACGTCCAGACGTGGAAACGTGTGCGGGGAGGCGTTGACGCGGGGTTATCAGCGTGGAGCAAGAAAGACTGCAGGAGATACGTGGTTGTGACACTTCCGTGTGCTCGTCCTTTATCTTGTGCTTGTCTGCCCAGGCGATGAGCGAGGCCAGCCGGAGTCGAGGTACTTGGAATATATCGCATCGTGAGGCACTTGAGGGAAGTGGAAATATATGAATAAGTAATGAATAACGGTGCATTGGATTAAGGGCAATCGTCTGGCGGGAAGTACACAGTTGAGATAGTCCAGATATTACAGAACTGGGTCATGATGATTACAGAACTGGGTCATGATAATTACAGAACTGGTCATGATAGTTACAGAACTGGATCATGATAGTTACAGAACTGGGTCGTGATAGTTACAGAACTGGGTCATGATAGTTACAGAACTGGGAGGTCATGATACTAACTAACTAAATGACCATACAAGAGCTAAGATTAGTGTAAGCTGGATATTTCCACATTGTGGACACACAGATATGGGTCAAGTATGTACATCTAGATGACATATATACATCGATGTTTACGGAGTAGACAGTATGGCTTATACATTATGCATGTGGTAGAACATGAAATGATGAATAGATACAGTAATACAGTAGTTGACATACAGCGTCGCCTATTTCACAGAAAACTGAGCTGTTCAGTTTCATAGGTATATATATATATATATGGACTTATTTCAAGGATTGTTTAACAGGTTCACAGTGGTAGTGCAATGTGTGTGTGTGTGTGTGTGTGTGTGTGTGTGTGTGTGTGTGTGCTACGAGAAGAGAGTTTTACACTAGTGTTGCCCCTTCGTATAACCATGTATATATATATACCGTGTTGTTATTCCTGTGTACGTATGAGCACACACACACCCCAACCCAAGCCAGGGACCCATATATCGATCAGTCCCGAGAGGAGGATGAACACCTGGATTGGGTGTGGGCTCGATCCCGTGTTTGTTTACGTGAAATTTTTGGGAGGGAGTTCTACACGAGTGGGGTCCCAACTCTTGAACTTTCTCTTCTGTCATACAACTTTTTAAATTTCTGTATAATGCCTGAATGAACCATGACTTCTGTTATACAGCTGCAATCATCTCACACCATAAGAGCGCTTCTCGACGTGTTTTTTTTTTTTTTCTGAACAGATTTCATGCTTGATTTCATGTTACGTCGTGTGGTTATTCTGTCCCACCATTCCTTGATGAACTGTTCACTGTTTACGTCATCAGTATGTATTAAAAACTTGAAGGCCGTGATCAGGTCACACTTTACTCTTTTATCTTCATAGGTGGAAGAATTTATAGCCTCCAGAGTTTTCCTGTAGCTCAGTTCTCTTAATTCCTCCGGTGTCATCTTTGTTGCCCTCATCTGGACCTTCTCTATTAGCTCTTTGTGCTTCTTTAGGTGTGGTGACCAAACGTGAGAACCATATTCTAGTTTTAGCCTTACGTAGGATGTGAACAGCTCGCTGGGTATGCGGGCATGTGTTTGTAGGTGTGTGTGGCGGTGGATTTAGATGTTGGAGAGGTTTATTACTGGCACTGTAGTAGTTAAATGTGTGACGAAGTCTGAATGCTCAAGTGGAGTAATTTGTATTCTCATCATCAGTGTTTATTATTTGACTACTCTTTGTTCTTATGTGATTCTTATGTTATTGTTGTTGTTGTTGTTGGTCTTCTTCTTCTTCTTCTTCTTCTTCTTCTTCTTCTTCTTCTTCTTCTTCTTCTTCTTGTATCCTACATGTAGATGAAAACAGGCCCGCTCACACCCTAGCTGGTCATCCCTTCCATTCTCGTATTGTTAAGGTCATCTGAATCTTACATGTAACTTTATATGAAGATCATGGTAGCATATGTAGGGCTGTCATGTGAAGGTCATGGTAGTATATGTAGGGCTGTCATGTGAAGGTCATGGTAGCATATGTAGGGCTGTCATGTGAAGGGCATGGTAGCATATGTAGGGCTGTCATGTGAAGGTCATGGTAGCATATGTAGGGCTGTCATGTGAAGGTCATGGTAGCATATGTAGGGCTGTCATGTGAAGGTCATGGTAGCATATGTAGGGCTGTCATGTGAAGGTCATGGTAGCATTTGTAGGGCTGTCATGTGAAGGCTATGGTAGTATATGTAGGACTGTCATGTGAAGATCATGGTAGCATATGTAGGGCTGTCATGTGAAGGTCATGGTAGCATATGTAGGGCTGTCATGTGAAGGTCATGGTAGCATTTGCAGGGCTGTCATGTGAAGCCATTTGATCATAGTATTTAGTCTATTCATGTATATACTTATGTTATGTTGGAGTCATGTGATCATTGTGTATGGTATATTTGCCAATGTACTTATAAGACAGCTGTATGTATCTTATGGGCAAATGTAATCATGTGAGGTTATGTGATCATTGTATGTAGTTTATAAGTAAATGTATGTATGTAAGGGCTTGTGGTCATTATGTATGTATGTAAGGGCTTGTGGTCATTATGTATGTATGTAAGGGCTTGTGGTCATTATGTATGTATGTAAGGGCTTGTGGTCATTATGTATGTATGTAAGGGCTTGTGGTCATTATGTATGTATGTAAGGGCTTGTGGTCATTATGTATGGTGTAGTCGCAAATGTTCGCATGTCTGGTCGTGCGTGGTTGAGAAAATGTTTTCATTTATTCGTACACGTTCATGATTACATTATCAGACATGAAAGTCTTTTTTATAAACTTCCTGCTGATGTATATATATATATATATATATATATATATATATATATATATATATATATATATATATATATATATATATATATATATATATTATCCCTGGGGATAGGGGATTAAGAATACTTCCCACGTATTCCCTGCGTGTCGTAGAAGGCGACTAAAAGGGGAGGGAGCGGGGGGCTGGAAATCCTCCCCTCTCGTCTTTTTTTTTTTTTTTTTTTTTTTTACAAAAGAAGGAACAGAGAATTGGGCCAGGTGAGGGTATTCCCTCAAAGGCCCAGTCCTCTGTTCTTAATGCTACCTCGCTAATGCGGGAAATGGCGAATAGTTTAAAAGAAAAGAAAGAAGAAAAATATATATATATATACATGAATGTAGGTTTGCGGCAGGGGTGTGTGATGTCTCCATGGTAGTTTAATTTGTTTATGGATGGGGTTGTTAGGGAGGTAAATGCAAGAGTTTTGGAAAGAGGGGCAAGTATGAAGTCTGTTGGGGATGAGAGAGCTTGGGAAGTGAGTCAGTTGTTGTTCGCTGTTGATACAGCGCTGGTGGCTGATTCATGTGAGAAACTGCAGAAGCTGGTGACTGAGTTTGGTAAAGTGTGTGGAAGAAGAAAGTTAAGAGTAAATGTGAATAAGAGCAAGGTTATTAGGTACAGTAGGGTTGAGGGTCAAGTCAATTGGGAGGTGAGTTTGAATGGAGAAAAACTGGAGGAAGTGAAGTGTTTTAGATATCTGGGAGTGGATCTGGCAGCGGATGGAACCATGGAAGCGGAAGTGGGTCATAGGGTGGGGGAGGGGGCGAAAATTCTGGGGGCCTTGAAGAATGTGTGGAAGTCGAGAACATTATCTCGGAAAGCAAAAATGGGTATGTTTGAAGGAATAGTGGTTCCAACAATGTTGTATGGTTGCGAGGCGTGGGCTATGGATAGAGTTGTGCGCAGGAGGATGGATGTGCTGGAAATGAGATGTTTGAGGACAATGTGTGGTGTGAGGTGGTTTGATCGAGTGAGTAACGTAAGGGTAAGAGAGATGTGTGGAAATAAAAAGAGCGTGGTTGAGAGAGCAGAAGAGGGTGTTTTGAAGTGGTTTGGGCACATGGAGAGAATGAGTGAGGAAAGATTGACCAAGAGGATATATGTGTCGGAGGTGGAGGGAACGAGGAGAAGAGGGAGACCAAATTGGAGGTGGAAAGATGGAGTGAAAAAGATTTTGTGTGATCGG
This sequence comes from Panulirus ornatus, assembly GCF_036320965.1. Classification (NCBI taxonomy): domain Eukaryota; kingdom Metazoa; phylum Arthropoda; class Malacostraca; order Decapoda; family Palinuridae; genus Panulirus; species Panulirus ornatus. The sequence goes on along the minus strand of NC_092230.1, from coordinate 1,346,987 downwards.
GGCCTGAACATGCAGGAGGGTGAAAGGAGGGCAAGGAATAGAGTGAATTGGAGCGATGTGGTATACCGGGGTTGACGTGCTGTCAGTGGATTGAATCAAGGCATGTGAAGCGTCTGGGGTAAACCATGGAAAGCTGTGTAGGTATGTATATTTGTGTGTGTGGACGTATGTATATACATGTGTATGGGGGTGGGTTGGGCCATTTCTTTCGTCTGTTTCCTTGCGCTACCTCGCAAACGCGGGAGACAGCGACAAAGTATAATGAAAAAAATAATATATATATATATATATATATATATATATATATATATATATATATACATATATATATATATATATATATATATATATATATATATATATATATATATATATATATATGTAATATGAATATTGATAAAAATTCTCAGTGTGAGCAAATGTGATCAGGCAGTTCTATAAAAGTCAGAGGTTGAAGACGGATACCCATATTTAGGAATACACAAACTGATTTCCTTTAGGTATTTCAAAAGAAGGAAAAAAAGGATGAATTACACTTTTCTTACATAATATAAAATGTCTAACCTATGTTGTGTACACACAACGTAGGTTAGGTTAGACACTGTAAGTATATTATATCATAAGAAACAAGAAAAGTGTAATTCATTGTCTTTTTTTTCTTTTTTCTTTTGAAATAACTAAAGGAATGCAGTTTGTGTATTCTTAAATGTGGGTATCCCGTCAAGACAGCCGCATGTGACAACCAAAGGTAAGAGCCAAAACCACACTAGCTCGCCCGGTCCATAAAGGTCGTTGTTGTATGTCAAAAGTGATTGGGTTTGACTCGGTGTGGGGGAACTGTGTTTGCTGACTGGAAAAAGTTGGTGGCGGTGGTGGGGTCTGGATTAATTGATCCTGCGCCTTTCTTTCTCTCCGACCTTTTTTGCAGACATGACAGGACTTTAAATAACAGATTCCCTAAAAGCTTGCGGGTTTACCAAGCTGCTGCTACTGCTCTCTCTCTCTCTCTCTCTCTCTCTCTCTCTCTCTCTCTCTCTCTCTCTCTCTCTCTCTCTCTCTCTCTCTCTCTCTCAGTATCGTTAAGGCCTTACCACCTCGCTTGGACTTTCTCTTAGGTTCAGAATGTAGAAGGAGAGAGAAAGACACACGCCCTATGTCACCCCTGTAGACACAGAATATAATCTCTGTAAGTTTTTGGAGGGAAAGTTAGTCGACCTAGGCAAGCGATCGCCTTTGCCTTCTTGTCTTCAATTGACTTGCGGGATTTTCTTATTTTGGATGAGGTTAAAGAGGCTGTGTTATGCGTCTGTGTCACCTCCAACTCTCCGACGCAAGATGCATCTGAGGGTAAAAGAATTGTAACACGACTTGAACTTTATCTTCTTTATCTTCATGTTCAGGTGGCATAGACTGTGAATTTGAGCGCACGATCCCTGGGCAGTATGACAGGGCTTCACCTTTGACCCATCGTTAGAAGGGTCAGGTCAAAGGCCAGGCCATACCATATCCAAGGTCTTGACCGTCGTGATTTTAAAGGCCGTGCTGTCGTTGTCTGTAGACGTCCCGAGTGTGGTCAATGGTCGTGTCGTCGTGCTCAAGAGTCGTGCCGTCGTGCTCAAGGGTCGTGCCATCATGCTCAAGGGTCGTGCCGTCGTCTTCGGAGAGCATAACACGAGACACGACTTGCAGGAGTGGTCGTCCCGGTATACGGTAGTAACATCTTCCCTGGCCTTACGTCGCCGGACGTAACCCACGGCCACAGTCGTACAACATTTATCATACGTCTTGCTTCACTGTGAGTTGCGTAGTAGAACGTAACTGGCACGTGGAAGCCTTGGACGTCGTCCTTTAAGCTGTGGAGAAGGCAAGGATTACCGCACGTAACATGTATGAACATGAACATTGCTGAACACCTGGACTTATGAATGCACGAAAGGACTTATAAACATGAGTATTGTGAACACTTCGGTTTATGAACATAATGATTCGTGAACAAAATAGTATGAACACAAGTATTTGTGAACACTTGGATTTATGATCTTAATGATTCATGAACACCAGAGTATGTGAACACGAAAGTTTATGAACGTAAGTATTTGAGAACACCAAAATTTTTGAACAGGTTTTCTGAATACTAGACCTTATGAACATCAGGAGTCGTGAACACCAGGATTTATGAACAAGGATTTGTAAACATCGGGATTTATAAACGTAAGGATCTGTAAACAGTGGAATGTCTAAACGTTGAGGTTTATGAATATAAGGATTTATAAACGTAGAGGTTTGTTGAACTGTAGGATTTGTGAACATAGAGCGTTCGTTAACCCAGGATTTATGAAAGCAAGGATTACTGAGCACCAGGATTTATGAATAAGAATTTGTGAAGATCATTAAATCATGATTGTGTCAGATTATGTTTGATTGTAGCATTATGATCACTCATCATGACCTCACAACACTAACTGTATACTTACTTTAGGTCATGATTGTATAAGGGGTGTGGGGGCGTCTCGGGGGTATGGGGGCGTCTCTGGGGGTGTGGAGGCGTCTCGGGGTGTGTGGGATGTTTCGGGGGTGTGTGGGGCGTCTCGGGGGTGTGTGAGATGTCTCTGAGGGTGTGGGGACGTCTCTGGGGGTGTGGGGGCGTCTCTGAGGGTGTGGTGGCGTCTCTGAGGGTGTGGGGGCGTCTCTGAGGGTGTGGGGGCGTCTCTGGGGGTGTGGGGGCGTCTCTCGGGGTGTGGGGACGTCTCTGGGGGCGTGGAGGCGTCTCTGAGGGTGTGGGGGCGTCTCTCGGGGTGTGGGGGCGTCTCTGAGGGTGTGGGGGCGTCTCTGGGGGTGTGGGGTGCGCCTGCTGTACCCATCATTAGAATTTAATGAAGACTGACGATGTGCAGGTTTGGTGTGGGTGTTAGACGAGGTCACGAAGCAGTGACCTCGTCACTGGGGTCAGAGGGCAGTCACGCTGGGGATCATTGTGGTCGCAAGAGGTTTGGGATGGACAGGATGGGGGTCCTTGCTGTATAGGGACGTTGGATGGTCATGCATGTGCGAATACGTCCTAGTGTGTGTGTGTGTGTGTGTGTGGGCGCTCGCGAAATTACCAATTTGTACGATTGAAGAACATATTTGGTCTGATGGTGAGAACATGTGAGCCTTGTAGGCCTGCTGGACGAGGGAGTTTAATGCGTTATTACGTAAAGCGTCAGGAAGCTGACCATGCGCATGCGTCGTGTATGTCTGTAATGTGGGCTACAGCCAGCACGACCTTCACTGGCGGTACCTGCTCTCACTTCCTCAAGATGATTACTGTGTGTGTGTGTGTGTGTGTGTGTGTGTGTGTGTAGAGGGTGTGGGGGAGCCCCTTCCTGCTTGCCTACCCGCTTGGTTGGTTGGCAATCCAAGGCGACGATGTCGTATATAACTTCTCACTTCATCCTAACGTAATTCCCCCATCTCCTCCTCCTCCTCCTCCTCCTCTCCCCCATCTCCCCAACAGCTCACCCCTACCACCCCGCCCGTCACATGTTACGGTACCGTTCCGTCACATACCGTCACCACTTCCTCAAACATCTGTTCGGTTTCTTTACCGCAATAAACCAGGATCCGTTTTCTGTGTGGTTTCTTTCTCTTTATTTTGTAATCATTTGTAATGCAATACATTTATGTTATCAGTCAGGAGGCACCTCACCACACTGTGTTGAAGGTCTCCTTACTCTTGGCCGTAAAGTTTTGAATATTTATTTATATTATCGTTTCTTTTTTCTAATGTTATAATCTCAGACAGGCCAGGAGTATGTATTATGGCACCTGCCATGTTGCCGCGCTCGCGTCATGTTGCTCTGGATGATACGTGTGTATTTATGATCGTATAACAGATAGAACCTGCCTGACGTATGAGTGTGAACTGAACACACGAGAAATCCTGAGACTGAGTTATGAAGCAGAGGAGTGGGTCGCCATAGTGATTCTTGTTAGCCTGTTCTGCACGACGATTTCTGCCCGTCACCCTTTGACCTGATCCTGGAAGGTCAAATCATAGTCTAGGATGTTATAATTGAAGGTCCCGCTGTTGTCCGAACCTCTGAGTACGAGGAGTTAAGCAGACTAAGAGTTTAAATCTGCTGGTAGTTCTCCCATCCAGTCAAATATATGGTTAGCAGGGTCATGTATATATATATATATATATATATATATATATATATATATATATATATATATATATATATATATATATATATATATATATATATTTATATATATATATATATATATATATATATATATATATATATATATATATATATATATATATATATATATATATATTTGGAAAAAATAATGAAAAATAGATTACTTTTTCATATATATTTTTTCTTCTCGAATAGACTGGCAGTTTTGTATAATTGTATTGTATTTTAGTAAGTTTCTGTACGAGTGTCGTTAGGATGGGTATAGTGTGTAAGTAAAAGATAGAGCGGACACAGTATGTAAGTGAAGTGAGCCACTTTATGTAAGTAAAGTGTGGTTAGAATGGTCACTACATCTAAGTAAAGTGTGATTAGAATGGTCACTACATCTAAGTAAAGTGTGGTTAGAATGGTCACTACATCTAAGTAAAGTGTGGTTAGAATGGTCACTACATCTAAGTAAAGTGTGGTTAGAATGGTCACAGTATGTAAACAAGGATGGGTTTTAATGATGTTTAGCGAGCTGTTAGCTTCAGTGTCGGCCCTCGTGACTGGTGTTGCTGAGGTCCTTGCTGTAGGGAAAGGTCATACTGGCTCCTGTTTGTACCAGACCATCTCCCGCCTCCAAGCCTCCATAACGTTCTTTATTGGATTATCCGGAAACCTGTTTTACTATATTATTCTGGGCACTTATTTACTAGATTATTTAAGGCCCTATTTACTAGATTATCTGGAAGAATCCCGGGCCTCTATTATTTAGATTATCTAAGACTTTTATGGGTTATCCGGGCACTCTCTAAACCAGGATATTGAAGACTTAATTGCGTTACATGGGTCGCTCTCCCAGACTACACAAGATAAGGTTCTGGAGTGAGTGGGGATGACACGAGGCGCGGTGGGTCCTGCCTCACAAGGGCCAGTCAATGCTCACTCAGGTTATTTTTTTTTTTTTATTCCTTTCACTTTCTAACTGATAATTGGTTGTCAGCTATTCTGTCAGTTCGACCTTCCGTTTTCTGTGTGTATTTTGGGGTTGGATGGTTTGTTATTTGTCGTGATCTTCGCTGTGTGTGTGTGTGTGTGTGTGTGTGTACATACATACAGCTGTCGGTACACCAAGCAGCAACTCGTGTGTGCTGGGGAGTGAGGGGTAGCATGCCAGTTTGCGAAGCCTATATTGGAAACCTGATTTACTGACGTTGCAAATAACATACTTCGTTGCGTGAATGACGATAGGGTTTAATTACCTCGTCAGTAACCAACGCGGCGCTGCAGTGGTGAGCTAGGCCTAATAACACTCCAGATAACGAGTCTTCTTAATGAAGGGCGTGTGAGTTAGTCGCTAGCAAGGCAGGGTAAGTGACGGAGGTGGTGTCCGGTCCCGGGGTAATGTATGCTGGCGTTATACATTACAGTGACTCCAGCCTCGTTAGTAGAACATTACGGGCCTGTAATTACCCTCGGGAGAACCGCCCGGGTTACGTGGGTCTTCCATCACCCCCCCCCCCCCCACCACTCCACCTCTCCAGTGGCTAGGAAGGGCTTCTCCTGTACCTACCTCAGGAAGGTGCATCCCCCACTGAAGGTGTGGCTCCTGCTGAAGGTGTGGCTCCTGCTGATGGTGTGGCTCCTGCTGTTGATGTGGCTCCTGCTGAAGGTGTGGCTCCTGCTGAAGGTGTGGCTCCTGCTGATGGTATAGTTCCTGCTGAAGGTGTGGCTCCTGCTGAAGGTGTGGCTCCTGCTGAAGGTGTGGCTCCTGCTGATGGTATAGTTCCTGCTGAAGGTGTGGCTCCTGCTGAAGGTGTGGCTCCTGCTGAAGGTGTGGCTCCTGCTGAAGGTGTGGCTCCTGCTGAAGGTGTGGCTCCTGCTGATGGTGTGGTTCCTGCTGATGGTGTGGCTCCTGCAGAAGGTGTGGCTCCTGCTGAAGGTGTGGCTCCTGCTGATGGTGTGGCTCCTGCTGAAGGTGTGGCTCCTGCTGATGGTGTGGTTCCTGCTGATGGTGTGGCTCCTGCTGATGGTGTGGTTCCTCTTGAGGATATTCCTCCCAGTGTGGGTAGATGAGAGGTGGCCTGGTCGGTGGGGCAGGTGGGAGACCTCACTTGATTGATGTGGTAGACTTGGTCGAGTAAGGGAGAAAACGTGGCTCGGTTGATGATGAGAGAGGAGATAATAACAGAGTACAAGAGTGATGGGGAGGAGGACTGACTGCCTCAGAAAGAGGAAGTGACTGGGTTTAAGAAGGGAGGGAGGGAGGTGTGGTGGGGGGGATAATAGCGGAAGTCTGGACTGGGAGGAATTTATGTATTAAACTGTAAGGTGTGGGAGGGAGGCGTCCTTGGAGACCACAGGATAAGATAAATGATTGTACAGAGGAATGTGTATTGGCAGTGAGTGTACAGAGGAATATGTATTGACTGTGTACAGAGGAATGTGTATTGACATTGAGTGTACAGAGATATGTATATTGATGATGACCGTGTAGAAGTATGCGTAATGACGGTAATTGTACAGAAGTATGTGCATGTGACGGGAGGAGTCTACAGAAGGATGTGTATGTGACGGGAGGAGTGTACAGAAGTATGTGTATGTGACGGGAGGAGTGTACAGAAGGATGTGTATGTGATGGGAGGAGTGTACAGAAGGATGTGTATGTGACGGGAGGAGTGTACAGAAGGATGTGTATGTGACGGGAGGAGTGTACAGAGGGATGTGTATGTGACGGGAGGAGTGTACAGAAGGATGTGTATGTGACGGGAGGAGTGTAAGATTCTGGTGCCATAATCACCATCTTGTGATGTTACACTGCTTACCAGCTATGTCATATAGCATTCATACATCTATAATCATTAATGTGTATAGTTTATATTACTTGTGATACGCTAATCTTACATCCCAGATGGTGTCTGGGACAGTATAGTGCCTGAGGACGTGGGTCTGTCTGTTCACGGTGAGGCGTCATAAGTGGGGATGAGGTAATGATGGTTAGGGCAGACGTGTTGCTGGTGTTGGTCCGACCTGACCCTGGGCTCTGCTGTGGATATAAGTTCAGAGTTCAGAACGTCTTACACTGATTGAATGGGTCTTACCCTGGCCTTGCAGGGGACTTGAGGTCAAAGTTCAGACGTGGTAGAGTGAGTGGACGGAATTTACTGTGGCTCTGGTTTACTCTGGCTCTGTTGTGGACCTAAAGTCGAGGGGTCAAGTTCAGTGTCCAGGAGGTCTAAGGGGAATGGGGGGTGGTGGGGTTCAAGGTGATCGTCTGCTGTTTGCTCAACATTGTACAGTGTTGCTGGCAACGTTGGTCTCCGGTACAATGTCAGAATTAAAGTTTGTAAGGAAACGTAAAATATTGAAGTAAACTTATAACTGTCACGAATAAAGTATATTGTGGAAAATGTCAGTGGATGATGGGCTGTATGGTGGAGGATGTCAGTGGATGATGGGCTGTATGGTGGAGGATGTCAGTGGATGATAGGCTGTATGGTGGAGGATGTCAGTGGATGATGGGCTGTATGGTGGAGGATGTCAGTGGATGATAAGTTGTCTCCTTTCTGAATGTTAGTGGATGTTAAAGTGTGTATGGTGTCAAGATGCGGGTGGATAATGTGTCTCTGGAAATCAAAGGTGTTTCATGATGTCTGCTTCTTGTGAACGTTACCAGCAGCTTCCCTGGGACGTGAGGTGGTAGGTGGGCTCGTGGTGTCTCCCCCCCGGCTCTCGTTAATCCACAGTGGCGTGTGGTAGGGATGGCAGTTATTATGGCTCAGTTGCTGCTTTGTTTTATTTTAGTGAGGTGTTCAGCGATGCTGGTGCCCTCACAGGCGGGGCATTGTCTCCCGCGGCCTTTGTTGCCAGCTCCTCTCTACCGCCGCCTTCCCCACGTGTTTTGTTCCCGTAGTTTTCTTGATCCTTTATATTGTCTATTTATTCCCAATTTTCTCTTTATATTTCCTCTTTTAATCTTATCTTTAATTCCACTTTCTCCTGTTCTGTTTCCATATATTTACTTCTGTTTTTGTTATTCCTTTCCTTTCCTGCCTTCTCTCATCACCCCATCTTCTCATTTTCCTTTATGTCGTGTTCACAAGGTCGTTCCGTTGATGAGGTCGTGATTGTCGTTCATGTATTAGTCGTCGTCATCGTCAGCGTGTGTAAACCTCACAAAGTCTGAAGGCTTCGATTTCTCCCGGTATTGTGTGCTGTGTATAGTGAGTAGTGGTAATGAGGTGTATGCAGGGATAACAGGTCTACATAACTATGGTATACGACTCGTATGTTTTCTCTGTATGTGGTGGACGGTACCGGCAGGTGTGTCTGTCTTTAGCAGCTCTTTGTAATAATCGTCAAGTTCTCATGTTCTTACTTCCCCCATTCTAATGCTCTATTGCTCTATTATCCTGTTCTGTTCCCCCACAAGCATTTTTTGGAGACCACAATAGAGGAGTACGCAGTAGAGGAAATAAAGTTCCGTGGGCCAGGTATAGTGGGTCCCTGGGCCAGGTATAGTGGGTCCATGGGCCAGGTATAGTGGGTCCCTGGGCCAGGTATAGTGGGTCCCTGGGCCAGGTATAGTGGGTCCCTGGGCCAGGTATAGTGGGTCCCTGGGCCAGGTATAGTGGGTCCCTGGGCTAGGTATAGTGGGTTCCTGGGCCTGGTATAGTGGGTCCCTGGGCTAAGTATAGTGGGTTCCTGGGCCAGGTATAGTGGGTCCCTGGGCCAGGTATAGTGGGTCCCTGGGCCAGGTATAGTGGGTCCCTGGGCCAGGTATAGTGGGTTCCTGGGCCAGGTATAGTGGGTCCCTGGGCCAGGTATAGTGGGTGCCTGGGCCAGGTATAGTGGGTCCCTAGGAGAGATTAAGGGGAGCGTTAGCTCAGATATAGGGGCACCTCTGGTTAGATGTAAAGAAGGTTGTGCTACACACATGTAAGCCGCTGGCAAGTATTGTTGATCCTGAGCCAGATTTAGGAAAGCCCTGGGCCAGAAAGAGGAGATTATAATCATTATTATTATCATTATTATTATATACGCAATTATGTATCATTATCATTATTATTATATACTCAGTTCCCACTGCCACCTAGCAAGGTAGTGTCGGGAACAAACGAATAATGGCCTTATTTGCAGGCTTCCACTCTATTTCTTATCTCGTATAGTGTATGGAAGCCAAAGCCCACTGTACACAGGCAAGCTCCTGAGCACTATATACACCCTGATTTAACCCAATAACATCACGTCGTCGCACAGCGATCCAGTATCGTTCTGTCCAGCGAACAGCTCCCTCTCGCCCAGCTGAATGTTTTGGCCCCGATACCCCAAAGCTTCCTTCATGCCATCTTTCCAAATTGTACTTGGTCTCCCCTTACCACTTGTTCCCATCGTATCTGACACATGGTTCCTCTTATTCTTTCCTCGTTCATCCTCTCCATATTTTTGAACCATTTCGGTACACCCTGGTCGGTCCTCTCTGTCAGACTTCCCTTACTGTCGCACCTGTTTCTGACACTCTCATACCACACGTATTCAACCATCCTTACACCACATGTCCCCGGGCATTTCATTTCCACCACGAACTCCTTCATATGGTCTTTTGAGTTCAAGGTCCAATAATTACCTCCATTTAGCACTCGTACCTCCAGACATACTTATATTCTCCATGTTAAACACTGCCCTCTACCACAAGCTCCATAAGGCACACCAGACCGTAGCGCCCTCCTCCACTCTGTGGCTAACTTCAGCCCCCTTGGTTCCACCAGCTGCCACGACCACACCCAGGTACTACGTACATACCTGACACTCCACTTTCTCCGGGTTCTCCCCACTTAAACTCACACTCAAACCAGCTTGTGTCATCTTCTTGCCGCACCTCATTACCTTACTTTTGTTCACATGTTCACTAAACTTTCTACCTTCACATACTTTTCCAAACTTTGTCACCAGCTTCTGACGTTTCCGGAGACTGCCATCAGAGCCGTTTTATCTATAAACAGCAACTGTCTCTCGACTCATGCCACCTCACCTCCAGCACACAGTTAACATGCTCCTCGCTTGAAGACCCCTTGACTTTCCTCATCACTTCATCTATAAACAGATCATAAAAACCGGTGTGATATCACACCTTGAAATACATTTGACCTACGCTTCTCCATTCCTTATCGAACTTGGGCCTTACTTTCCAACGAAAACTCGTCGCTGCTTTTAGTACCTGTTAATTGACCTCATTTATTTGTAACACCTTCAACAAGGTCTGTCAGTCTGCCATTTACGGATAACAAAGCCCGACACCTCTGTCATCAATGTGTAACACAGCTGGCATGACATGTCTGTCATCAGCGTGCAACACAGCTTGACGCGCCTGTTATCAACATGCAACACAACCTAACACGCCTACCATCAACAGGACAGTCAACCATGGTCACACAGGTCCACCCTGACCGTCAACCAGACCTCAACCTTTCCGTCCATGATGGACACGTTGCTGCGCCCGTCACCCGTCATTCCGCCGACAGCATTAAGTACAAACGCCTGTGAACCTCCCAGTCGCTGGTCATCACCACCCGCCTGGTCACTAGTGCTGTGAAGACAGTGCACGTTCCCAGTACTGGTGTCCCCCTCCCTGACACCAGGAACACTGGTGTCCCCCCTCCCTGACACCAGGAGCACTGGTGTCCCCCCTCCCTGACACCAGGAACACTGGTGTCCCCCCTCCCTGACACCAGGAGCACTGGTGTCCCCCTCCCTGACACCAGGAGCACTGGTGTCCCCCTCCCTGACACCAGGAGCACTGGTGTCCCCCCTCCCTGACACCAGGAGCACTGGTGTCCCCCTCCCTGACACCAGGAGCACTGGTGTCCCCCCTCCCTGACACCAGGAGCACTGGTGTCCCCCCTCCCTGACACCAGGAGCACTGGTGTCCCCCCTCCCTGACACCAGGAGCACTGGTGTCCGTCCTCCCTGTGGGCTAAAACAACGCTGTGTTGTCAGTAACATCGTCGTCCTTAGAGGAAGTTTTTACCTCCTCAAGCTTTTCCCCGAAGCGAGTCTGGACGCTAATTGTTTATCATATTATTATTATTATTATTATTATTATTATTATTATTATTATTGTTGTTGTTGTTGTTGTTGTTGTTGTTGTTGTCAGATATGAGCAGTACATGGTCGTTGATAGCCAGGCCTGTGTATGTTTGTATGCGCGTCCAGTAAAGATGTTGTATGTGTGTCTGGCTCTTGTATTATTCTGTTGTATCATCATACAGGGGAACCTTCTGGCCAGCAGGCCCAACACCTCCTGGCTAGACTGTGTGTTCCTTTTATTATGCGGTTCCCAGTGTGTGCGGCCCATCCCACTGTGCCCCGTCCCAGTGTGTGCGGCCCATCCCACTGTGCCCCGTCCCAGTGTGTGCGGCCCATCCCACTGTGCCCCGTCCCAGTGTGTGCGGTCCGTCCCACTTTACCCCGTCCCAGTTTATCCCGTCCCATTGTACCCCGTTCCAGTGTACCCCGTCCCAGTGTACCCCGTCCCAGTGTACCCCGTTCCAATGTACCCCGTTCCAGTGTACCCCGTCCCAGTGTACCCCGTTCCAGTGTACCCCGCATCAGTGTACCCGGTCACCGTGTGTAGTGTGTGCCTACTGTTAATTTCCTTATCATATCCTGACGTGAAGAACCGTTACCTCATAGTAGCTCACGGTGTCATTAGAAACTCTCTCGCGGAGGGCCACACCATCTTCCGTGTCCTCTCTTCATCCTAGTGCGTCTTGTATATCCTGCAGGAGTCTCCCTCCTTCCTTAGTTTTGTCTTGATTAAATGCTTTAAATGCGTAACTATGACGCCATTTAGTAAACCAAATGGCGTCATAGCTACGTCTCTTCGTAGTATATCAATTGACTGTTATATTTCTCTCTTGTGTCTTCCCTGATGGATGTGATTATTACACAAAAGTGCACTTGGGAACTTATCGTGTTTCATTTTCCCCGTGGACTCATAGGAATATAATTAATCACGCGCAAAACTGTGATCCTTTCCAACCATATATATATATATATATATATATATATATATATATATATATATATATATATATATATATATATATATATATATATATATATATCGTTAATGAAATGGTCTTGATTAGGGCATTCACTTGGCCGTGCCTTTTGTCAGATCTAAAGATCACGAGACGATTATAATGGGAGGTTTAAGATGCAGGTCACGAAGTCGGGAGAATTCCTTTCAAGTAGGTGTGGGTGGTGACCGTACCTGAACTTGCTTGATAGTTCCCTGATACAAGTCATGAAGACACTCACTCACTCACTCGTGACGTGAATGTATTACACTTGGTTCAAGCTACAGACGAGGATCTTGTCCATAATGGAAAAAGATTGTGTCCAAGTCCTCACTTCCGTCTTACGTGTGAGGTAACGAACAACAACGCACGTAATCTCGACCATTATAAAAGTCTTGCAGAAAACTCCAGGTTTTAAGACTTCGTACATTTTGAAAATCTTCGTATTGTTTTTGACAGGACAGCAGCTGGGATGACATAGTTAATGTATGTATGGCCGTAGTTCGGGAAAGCTTGTGTTATTCACAGTAGTAGAGGAAACATGTGGGCTGACGGCCACCTTCCAGAACAGAACAGGTATATGAAGAATGCCTTGTCCAAGAAAATAACACAATAAAATCGCAGTAATACAGCGAATGCGAATAATTTACGTAAATTTTTCAATAGAATGAAGAAAAACATGTACGTCATAATAATCAATGTGAAGTTTGTATTGACGAAAGTAGCAAATGAAACCCAAAATAATTATAGTCATGTTGGAAGCAAGAAAGCCATTACGCAGTCCATTAGTTCACTGATTAAGGAAAATGGTTTTGGGTTTCATGATAAAAGATACAGAAAAAATATGACTTTTTCGTATCTCTGTTAATGTTTACAGAGGTCGTGTTATAACTTAGTCCTGGTATTGCTGGCTGTAACATCTTGCGACTTATATAAATACGCAGAATATGTTGTCACCATTAAACCTAATGAAAGATGAAAGTAAATAAAGCGGCAGCTCCTCATTTGTTTTATTCGAGGACAATGAAAATGGAACTGAGCTAGTTACACCCTTGGATGCTCTTTTACAGGCAACCTCGCTACGGGAGGGTTGCAGAGGACTGGAAGCTTGTCAGTGTAACAACGATAATTCAAAACTGATGAGCAATTATCGCTCAGTTAACTTACGTAATTGGTAGACTGATGAAAAAAAAATCACTGGAGACAAAAGCATTTCGTGGATTACCTCTCACGGTGATCAACGTATTGAAACACGTGTTACAACGAAATCGTTCACGTTGAACATATGTATTTGATTTCTTGTATGACCTTTATGAATGATGTAAGTGAAGCAGGTAATGTAATCTGTTTGGATCTTCAGAAAGTGTTTGATGAATCTACGCATCAGGGTTGCTTGTAAAAGTTTGAGTCACATGACAGATTGGTTTGTACGTCATTGGTTGGAAAATGGATTGACTGACCGTAAACAGTTTTGAGCGAGTCGTGATTAACGGTCAAGACTCATAATTTTTAGACGTAACAAGTGGTGTGCCACAGGGGTCATTCTTGGGACCGGTTCTCTCTAATTCATATTAATGGTACAGATAGCGGCCTAGTTTTTTTTAGGATAATAAAATTCGCATACTAAACTTACCCGGGAGGGAAAGATACTAAAGAGAATGAACGTCTGTGTCTGCTATGTGACATAGATGAATTGATAGATGAGGTTCAAGGTTACAGTGAAACACCAAGTGAAAAGTTCTATATATCGTCAGAAAACATGAAGATGCAAGCCAAATTAGGAACTCTGTTTAGCTATTTGATGAAGGTGAGGAGAACGAAATAAGTTTAGAAATCTTCGATGAGCGTCGATCCTAGTCAACATGAATGGGAGCATTGAAAAAGGTGATTTGAAATTTTGGGCATCGTTCACAAGGCATTCGGTATGAAGTTTAAGAAGGTAGTCCTCATCCCTTAAAAGTCTCTGGTGTGTCCCCGCCTTGAATGTAACATTCAGTTTTGGTCGCCCTACATCTAAAACAAGACGTACAATTGAGTGATCACAGACAGCAGCGAGCAACCACGATGACTCTAGTACTGAGAAAGAAAGAAATATGCGAATTGTTTAGAAGACCGTAACTTATCTAACTCTGAGAAAAATAAGTGAAGAGATGATTTGGTGCAGATATTCAGAACTGTCAAAAGCATCAACACTTTTGATCAAAGCAGCTATCCAAGACTAGATGATCGTGATTTCCCCCGATGCAATGGATACAAACTCACATGCAAGAGCCTGACTTTGAATGAAGCAAAGTACTTTTTTCGGCAGTACTGTTAACACATGGATAATTCTTACTATTACTACCCAGAGTAGTTAAAGCAACACCTCTGGTACGTTTTTAGGGAGCAGACTTAACAAATACCTCGCTTCAGGTTCTTCACTGACAATTTTTGATTTACGCTCCGCTAAAGTTTACACGAACTTCTCTTAAAGTATCAGTTTGTTCTAATATCTTATATATCTGTTCTCTTCTTCTTCATAAGTATCGAAAGGACCCGAAGGTTTGTTGTATTGGTATTGCTTTGTGTCCAGTATTATGTAATCACATGAACTTGGTGGCTAACCAGTCAATCATCTGACAGCCTCCCGTTCCGTCTAGTAGCCTCCCACTTGCTCTCGCACACTCTTCATTAATGCTCTACACCTTCTCCATCTTGCCTTCGTGCACTGGTCTGAGTTCTCGAGAGTGTTTACAATTTTTGCCAATCTTCGAAGGCCAGTGTGAATATTTCTCCATGTGTCTCAGCCTCCGTCTGTTCTTTCCAATGATCCAGTCAGTGTTCGGTCACCTACGCCAACCTCCACAAAGTCATAATTCCAGTAATTGCTTCTCACCAGTGTATTCATAAATCCTCTTTTCCAGCATTTGTCTAAGCTTACCTACGTCTTCACACAGCCGTTTCGTCGTACTTTCCTGGTTGCAGATTATGAATCCCTGACATCCTGTTCTTTAAGAAGCATTATCCTTCCCATACATTTCCATTCGCTTATCCCGTTTCTCTGTTCAGTCTAATGGAAAGGATAAAAGCCATTCCGTCTTACCTCCAGCTGTAGCTTGACCTGGAATTCACAAATCCTTTCTTCTTTTACATCCACCATCTTTGTTTGCCTTGGCCTCCACAACTGTTTCTACCATATCATCGAGTGGCTGCAGTTTTCCCCTGTGTTGACTTATATTCCACTTTCACTTATTTCGTATCTTGTTACGCTGATCCACAGCTTGCATGTTTATCTTTCCATCTTATCAGTTGGGGTCTGTAGGTTCTGTCCATGTGATGCACCCCCGTGGACGTTCCTTTATCCCCCAGCATTTGAGTTTCCTAGTACGAATCATAATAAATTAATTCCCCCTCGTTTGTTTTCCTCTAACACACCCTCAGTTCTTTACTTGGAGATTATGTTTCCCCTGGTGGCTGGACTGTTCTCTGTGGCGCAGACCCATGGTCATTATAACGTAAGTGAACAAGAATCACTGTCCGTTGACGGGTCTGCCATTTGCCTCACCTTCACTGGGAGTCACCACCGCTCGTGTTTATCCCGTCTGTTCCACTCTGCTGCCTCCCTCATCGCCGGAGACCAAACTGCCCTGCTCTCTGGCTGTAGTGCTGCCACTCACCTCACCAAATATACCCACGGGAAGCCTACTTCCTCCGTACATCTGCAGACAAAATACTTCGACTCAACCATGTGAGTGCGATTGTCTTGTCCTGATGGTGGGGAAGTGTTTTAACACTCTTGTGTGCCCCATTTTCAAGAATTAACTCGTTTCTGTGTACAATAACTCGTGTCCTAATTATATGAGCATTTACATCTGTAAACAAGTGTTTTATCACGTACACCACTTTGCTTCCAAATATTTCCTCTACGTCCTCGAGGCTAGGATTGTTTTACATCCTGTTTAACTGTTATGTCATTTGGCTTGAAATGTTCCCTGGGAATTTAGAGAAATTCTGGGTTTGTATTATATCGTGTTGTCTCTCTGTACCATACTTATGACTTTTTGTGATCCAGAGAGAGAGAGAGAGAGAGAGACAGAGAGACTCGAGCGGTACATACGTGAGGAGTCAATGTTTACAGTGTACGACATGTTGGGCACTGCACGGCAGCAGAGGCGGGGTTGGCCAGTACTTGGGCGATGGCGTATCCTCTCTCCAACCCTCCTTCACGTCAACCAAGCTACGTTGTGTTTCCTTACCAGCTTCAGTACCAAAATTCACGATTTTAATAAAGGAAAATAAGATTTCAATGTATTTACTCTTAATTTACGTTGAAGATACATTGCAATACGATCATATACGCGCAACATAAGTGTAAAATGGCGTTTTATTATGGTCCTTAACGGACCATTCAGTCGCTCTACTTAGTAGAATGTGTGAGCTCCAGGCATTTTCCTTGTGCTTGGGGATTTCTTTGCTTGCTGCCAGTGTGTCTTTCCATCCAGTAATTTTATTAGTTGGTTGGACTAAAGGTAAGGTAAGCCGCAGCGGGAACAGGATGATGCGTAACTCTGCGATGATGATGTGTTGGCCTCTCGTTGTCGTGGTTACATAACGTTATCAGAACGAATGAAGTTTGATATTGTGAGCCGGTACCCCCGGGCGGGCATGTTTACTGTGCACCCCATGTTCGTCCTGTGAGAGATAGCGCGAAAAGGATTACAGAGGCGAGCGTAGCTAGCCAGTTAGTATTCAGGCTCATCCAAAGCATCTTCTCTTTACTTAGGAACTTTTCGTGTTTCACTTTCCCCGTGGACTCATAGGAATATATATATATTTTTTTTTTTTTTTTTTTTTTTTTTTTTTATACTTTGTCGCTGTCTCCCGCGTTTGCGAGGTAGCGCAAGGAAACAGACGAAAGAAATGGCCCAACCCCCCCCCCCATACACATGTACATACACACGTCCACACACGCAAATATACATACCTACACAGCTTTCCATGGTTTACCCCAGACGCTTCACATGCCTTGCTTCAATCCACTGACAGCACGTCAACCCCTGTATACCACATGACTCCAATTTACTCTATTTCTTGCCCTCCTTTCACCCTCCTGCATGTTCAGGCCCCGATCACACAAAATCTTTTTCACTCCATCTTTCCACCTCCAATTTGGTCTCCCTCTTCTCCTCGTTCCCTCCACCTCCGACACATATATCCTCTTGGTCAATCTCTCCTCACTCATTCTCTCCATGTGCCCAAACCATTTCAAAACACCCTCTTCTGCTCTCTCAACCACGCTCTTTTTATTTCCACACATCTCTCTTACCCTTACGTTACTTACTCGATCAAACCACCTCACACCACACATTGTCCTCAAACATCTCATTTCCAGCACATCCATCCTCCTGCGCACATCTCTATCCATAGCCCACGCCTCGCAACCATACAACATTGTTGGAACCACTATTCCCTCAAACATACCCATTTTTGCTTTCCGAGATAGTGTTCTCGACTTCCACACATTTTTCAAGGCTCCCAAAATTTTCGCCCCCTCCCCCACCCTATGATCCACTTCCGCTTCCATGGTTCCATCCGCTGACAGATCCACTCCCAGATATCTAAAACACTTCACTTCCTCCAGTTTTTCTCCATTCAAACTCACCTCCCAATTGCCTTGACCCTCACCCCTACTGTACCTAATAACCTTGCTCTTATTATATATATATTATATATATATATATATATATATATATATATATATATATATATATATAGATGAACTATTGTCGCCCTTGAGTTTTTGTTGACGTGTCTTTTCAACATGGCCGTTATTCACTCCATCTCTTTTTACACATCAACCATGTCGCCCATTCTTCGACGCCTGTCTGGAGAACGTAAATTTGATTCTCTCACTGCTGTCGTCATAAGACTTATCTCTGACAGCCGGTATGAATATTGTCATTCACTTCTGTATATTTTCAAGAGACTGTACATTATGGCCAGTATATATCAGGCAAGGTTTCACCGAAGCAAGATAAACTAAATGAATTAATCTTGGTGACCTGACACATTTCTTGTAGACTTGATATAACTTTAAGAAACTAACATAAATCTTGCAGACATGATGTAACTCTTGTAGACCCACTATAACTTTCTTGTACCCCTGGTATACAGACGAGCACTTGATTTATTCATTGACACACAGAACTATGCCTGGCTTTACGTCATTACTTACTGCTGTTCTGGCATCGATTTTGACATATTGCTTGTGTTACTCTCTCGTCCTTAGATGTTACGTTCATCATTTATTGTAGCTTTCTTCTCAAGATGGAATTCCTCTTGTCGCTATGCGTTTCTGAGGCTTGTCCTGTGGGTCTTCTGATATTAGCAAATGTTTCTGAAGCTCTGTTGGTACTCTCAGGCAAGCAGCAGAGGGATAGAATCAACGGAAGCGTAGGAACAACAGAAGGAGTTGATGGAAAACGGAACCCGCTGCAAGAGGAACCTAGGAACGGAATCATCAGCAACATGGGAACAACAGAAGGAGCAGACGGAACACCGGAATAGCAACGTGAGAAAGACATTAATACAGTAGTAGGTGGAGTGACAACAACGTAGCAGCAGAAGCAGTACCAGGAATGCTATGCGAAACGGCTGAAACAGAATTTGCAACAGCATCAGGAACACTGTTAACAACAGAAAGAGTAGCAGCAGCAGCAGCAACAGCAGTAAGATTACATTATTAGCAGCTCAAAACACCAGCAGTCAGCCAGCAGGACCACACCACAAACATCCACTGAAGCGCCACAGGAGTGGATCAGACTACGGCACCACCAGTAGTAACACAAGCGACAAAATCAGTCCAGATAACCTCGATGATAACCTTCATAGTATACTTGTATTGTCTTGTGTGAATTACCTTTACACTATAATGGTATTGTTTACCTTCACCAGGGTACTGCCTCTTCTCTCTTCCTCTCCTTAATTAGATGGTCAAGCATTGATAAGATATTGATGTATCCATCACATGTAGTCTTCATGTTTCCTGATGTCACAACACATTATCTTTTCTTGCCAGGTGAGTGACCAGAGCTGTTGGTGCCCAAGCTTAACATCGAGCCTCGTGTCCATACGGTAAGAACACGCGCTGAGGTTACCCCACTAGTTTCTATCCCAGTGTTAGAGGCACCTCATAATGTCATATCCCATAATTGTAGTGTAGTGGTCAGTGTCGCTGACTTTTAATCCACTGACACGGGTTCGATGCCCAGTGTGTTGGTAGGTAAGTGGGGTTTACAGCTTAGGTTGGGGCAAAGCTTTCACCACAGTTGTGACGCGCCTAGCCAGCCGACAGCTTGAAAGTCGGCTCAAATTTCTCCGGGCGTATCCCAGTCCGGGGACATGGGCCTCACTGACTGGCCTAACGAGCCTACCAGGGGTCGCTACTTCTACTGCTACAACTGTAATGAAGTAAAATGGAAGAAGTAAGAAAATTAATGTTGGGTTGTAGGAAGTCGCCCCTCCTGCTGGATATGCCGTGTGTTGTGGTGCTGGCTGTGTTGTGTGGCATCCTCCACAAGTTTGGTGTGGAGTTACCACATGCTGAACTGATACGTGATGTAATTGGAGAGAGAGAGAGAGAGAGAGAGAGAGAGAGAGAGAGAGAGAGAGAGAGAGAGAGAGAGAGAGAGAGAGAGTCAGGTGTTATGTTACGTATCCGTAGTCCTCAGTTTCTCTCTCTCTCTCTCTCTCTCTCTCTCTCTCTCTCTCTCTCTCTCTCTCTCTCTCTCTCTCTCCCTCCTTCTTCCGTGTTTGGCAGATAAAAGGCCTCAAGCCTTTCCCCTTAGCTCATTTCTTTTGATATTCTTGTATCTTTTTGTGTTTATGTAAGTGCGATGACCAGACCTGAGAAGCATGTTCTAGTGTTGATTTTATGGAGGATGTAGTTTGCTGAACATTTCCTTACCCATATACGTAGTTGAATGTTTATTCTGATATTTGCCTGAAGACAGTTTGTCTCTAATATTCTCATAATATTGGACTCTGGCAACAGGTTCGAGACGATGTCAACTCCCAAGCCCCTCTCTCACATACACATTTCATGCAGCTTATAGATTGATAGATTATATTCATACCGAGGCATCCTTTCATTGTGTCCCATCCTCATTCCTTTAAGTATCCCGCGTTTGAAGCCGATCAGCCATGTATCTAGCGTGTGTGTGTGTGTGTGTGTGTTTGTGTCTTATTGATTATATTTCCCGTCACTGTGAGCCAGGTATGCTGGAGAGCATATTGTGACCCCTGCGTGTGTCTGTCTGTCTGTATGTGAACACAGTGTTGTTAACACGTTAACTAGAGAAGAGAACGTGGTGGAAACATCATATTGACACCGTAGGCACCTCCTGTGGACGTGACCAGCTGATAACATCTGTAGGCACGTAACTGTATAGATTTGCATTTTGATGAGGAAAGTTTGTTTTTCATTGCGAGTGTTACAGCTCTGGAGTACTGAATAGTGAGTGGGGCGTTTACATTTATAAGACTTACGTATTTACCAACAAAGACAAATATAATGCTTCACAAAATGTACAGATTTTTGAGGTGATTATATGTATTTTGTCTCACCTCATATCTCACTGCGGAACAGTAGGCGACTTAGATATCACTTGTTGTTATATATAGTGATACACGCTCGCCTGGCCTCATGACAAACGCTTATCTTTGGTACTCGTAGGTATGTAGGTACTGTGTGTGTGTGTGTGTGTGTGTACGAAGGGTTGGGTGTGGGCATGCGTGTGCACTCCACACCCATGAATATACATACCTACTCATTACCCAGACGTCCACGCTCGAGAACACCCATTCTCTTGAGTCCCCATTCAGACTTGAGACGGTAAATCTGGCATGAATTATTAACGAGGTGAAAGTTGAATAATATGAATACCATGTATGAGGATAAGTCTGGTGTCCGAGTGGTGCCTCTTGGCTGCCACAATGTAGTGGGATTCGTCTCAGCGATGGTTACCATAGTGTAGGGGGATCTGTCCTAGTTATTGTTACCATAGTGTCGTGGGATTCGCCCCAGCTATGGTTGCCATAATGTCGTGGGATCCCTCCCAGCTGCACATACATGTTGAGGGACACATCAACATGCGTTTCACAAGACGATGATTTACCTGAACTCTGGCCTTCAAGTCCGCTGGATTCCAGCAGACGCTGACTGGACTCTAGTAGCGATGGAATCCAGCGGTGTGTCCTGGGGTTTAAAAGTCCGTGTCTGGAAGTGGCTCTGCTGCCTCACATGTACCTGGCCTGAGGGGTGCACTGGACCCAGTGTGGGTCCATCGCTCTCCGCCCCACTGGAAGCATGCGGTACACAGTATGTATCATCAAACTACATCATTGATTGTGGTATTTGTGGTTCATCCTAGTAAGGACCCACGTATGTGGTGGTGTGTGAGCCTCACTCACGTGTCTCCAGTTCTGGACACACACACACACATACACACACACACACACACACACACACACACACACACACACACACACACACACACACACACACACACATACACACACCAGTGTCTGGACGCACACCATGCGCCACGTCGGTCGTTGACGAACTTAGTGGGTAGAGGGGCGGCAGCAGCAGTTTTGGACGAGGAACTTAGTGTTACGGACGACAGCAAGTAGTACAGTTCTGCTAGCGAGTAGCAGCCCAGCCAGCGAGTAGTACAGTCAAGCCAGCGAGTAGTAGAGTCTCGCAAGCCAGCGAGTAGTACAGTCCATCCAGCGAATGATGCAGTCCAGCCAGCGAGTAGTACAGTCTAGCCAGCGAGTGTACAGTCCAGCCAGCGAGTAGTACAGTCCAGCCAGCGAGTAGTACGGTCCAGCCCACTCATTTCCAGTTCGGCAGTGAATGGTTCAATCCATCCCCCTGGATGACACGTCCAGCCACGTGTGGGTAACACTTCACCAGGCCATCATATCGGCCTTACTGGTGGTGTTGACTACGTTTCTCTTGATGACGTTCAGTTACTTCGTGTTGTTGTGTGTGTGTTGCGTAATGTACGTACACACGAAGGAACAGAAGTACGATGGTGTAAGACGCATTAGGAATTATGTGAGCGTCAGTAGCTCAGTGTGTGTATATATACACCAACGTCAGTAGTTCAGTGTGTATATATACACCAACTTCAGTAGCTCAGTGTGTATATATACAGCAATGTTAGTAATTCGATGTATATATACATCAGTCCTGGACGCTTTACATTTAGAATTCCATTGTTTTTCTGACCTTCTCGTTGTTAACAGAATAAATGATTCTTTCAGATTATGTAGAATCGTTCATTGTGTGTTCACAATCCTTCAAGGATAGTGTCGTAACCATGTGGTCACTTTTCATAAGTGGTTTAATGATATTATTTAAAACATCTGAAGATTCTTCACGTACTTTATATCGTCATTTGTGTTGGAAAGCTTTTCTCATTGGTCAAGGATTCCTTGTGATGAATCCTTTCATTTTCTCATTGAATATTTATTCTTAATCTTATATATCATTTGATATTTGTTGTGGAACCCTGTCATGTGTCTGCTGAGAATCCTCTTGTATCTCAAATGGATTCTCTGTTATCCATGTGGGATCTGGCCATGTATTCTGACGCAAGTGTGGAGTGTAACACCAGCATCGTGTTCATGTGACGCTTGTACAACTTGACTCCAGCAATCTTGTGCATGTGACGTATGTGCTTAGCATGAAGTCAGCGTCACGTGCATGTGACGCGTGTGTCAAGCATGATGCTAGCATTGTGTGAACGTGACGCATGTGTTGAGCATGACGACAGGATTGTGTGCATGTGACACATGTGTTGAGCATGACGTTAGCATCATGTGTTCATGGGCACATGAAAACTGTGACATCAGGTGTGAGTTGGAAGGATGACGTCACGGGGTGATGTCCTGGCTGGTACAGAGGCCAGTCATCACTTTGTGTGGCGATGGTGCATGTGCAGGTGCGTGACGTGGCCAACGAAAGGTGTTTGTTAAACCCTTGAGCACGACGGTACGACCCTTGAGCACGACGGTACGACCCTTGAGCACGACGGTACGACCCTTGAGCACGACGGTACGACCCTTAGGTATGATGTCATGGCCCTTTAACCCAGACCTTAAGGGCGGGACAAAAGACCTGTCCAATATGCCCAAGGGTCGCACCATCGAGCACCGGGAGGCTAAGTTATGAATGGTAATTACCTTCTTAAAATGGCCAACGGGCGGGAAGTGACTGATACATTATGTAGTGAAGGTGTTTACGGCCTGTTAGCGCAATGTTTATAGCTTGCTTGAGGAAACAATTTCTCACTATTGATCAAAGTAAAACATACACACACACACACACACGCCTGGTTTAAGCTAGGGTGTGTGTGTGTGTGTGTGTGTGTGTGTGTGTGTGTATAGATAGATGAATAAGTGCCGATTTATTGAATTTAGTCAGCTATTCGGCTGAAAATAGAAAGCTGAGGTATTACACACATTCCAGAACTGGAAAGTCATGGTAGTTAGTAGTTAACTGATCATGAAAGAGGTTAAGATCAAGGTGGACTGGGTATTACCACACTGGACCAGCACATGGGTGACGCATATCCAGACAGACAGACAGAGTGGCAGAGAAACAGGGCTGTATACAGAGTGAATATTGTGGTTTATATATTATGCATTTGGTTGAACATAACCTGATGAATAGTTACAGTAATAAAACAGTTGACATATTACCATCCCTAAATAAAAGAGAACCAAGCTGTTCACTTGCATAGCTACCAAGCTGTTCACTTGCATAGCTGTGCACTTGTTCATGGAGTGTTTATGAGGTTCACAGTGATAGGACTGTTCTTATATCCGTCTGTACGAGCTGTGATTGGAACAACTTGATTGTGGTGACGAGCGGCGGTCTGTGGTGGAAGAGGGTCTGAGGTCTTCGTGGTGGGCGTGTGTGAGCTGCCAGTGTTGGTGGGAGCAGGTTCAGCAAGATGACGGCCTCTTGGTAGGTGGTGTAGGAAGGGCCCAGGATGATATTGCATGCCTCATTCTGCCTTCTTACTTAGCTGGTCTCTCTGTGTGGCTTTTAGTGACGAGGTCCAGGCTGGGGAGGCGTAGGCGAGCTGAGGTAGAATGAGGATGATGATAGACATTCCTAAGCTCAGCTGATGGGACGCATAGTAATTTCTGTCGCCTGAGTTGGTACAGACGGTATGAGGAAGGTTTGATGATAGTGTTGATATGACTCTTCCAGTTTCAACCGTCGTCTACAGTTACATCAAGAAGTTTGAAATCCCTTACACTACCCGGAGGATGTCTGAGTCTAGTATGAAGTTAGGAGGCAGAATGTCGTCTGCATGTTGGTGGATGTGCGTCATCACAGGATTGGTGTGACTGATGGTGACGTCGTTAGCCGTGGTCCAGTCCTGAAGTTTGATGATGTGCTTCTGGGCACTGAAGTCTGGAGAGTTGTTATTGATAATGATGCCGAAAGTGGGGCGGTCTGCGAGGGTTTTGTGTCGCCCGGTCAGGAAGTCCGCCAGCCACCAGACGAGACACCCACGTAGTCCCAGGTGGACGTCGTGATGATGTTATGAGCGCCACCGAGGTCTTGCGCTCCTCCAGGTTGTGATAAATGAAGTCTAGGAAGATGACAGTGAGTGGTGAAGGACGACTTCATGTTTCCAAACTGCTGAGGGTCTACTGAATCAGCAGTGTCAACATACGTCAGTCAGACACAAAACTCACAATTTAGACTGGGGATTTGAGTGATGGCAACAGGTCGTAAACTATTGAGAGACTCTGGGGAGGTGGATTTAGGTAGCTGAGTAACATATGATGTCTTCCAAGCTTAGGACACTTAGACTGTTTGAGCGAAGCATCAATTATAGCGGTTAGTGACGTAGATATTTCACGGAACAATCCTTTGTTCAGCCTTACTGGAAGATCTTTGTGTGGTTGAGCGGTTAGTTTTAAGGCGGTGAAGGCGACTAGCTCTTGATATTCTTCTACTGTGTTCGGGGGAGATGAGGTCCTGTGATAATGCTTAGTGTAAGGAAGGACGTCTTTCAGACATCCTATTTTTTCCTAGAGTGTAGGGAGGATATGCTGGTAGGAGGAGGAGGTCGGCACTGGAGGGTTGGTACAGATAAGTCATGACTCAAGGAGTTATGACGGTGGCTGCAGCCTACAGTGTCTTCGGAGAGAGAGAGAGAGAGAGAGAGAGAGAGAGAGAGAGAGAGAGAGAGAGAGAGAGAGAGAGAGAGAGGCGGGGGGTAGCCAGGAGTCGCGAGGCTACATCTGCCCAGCAAGGCATGACGACAGTTACCACACGATGTTGTTTCCTACTGGAGCAGATGATCTCCGCAGGTGCAGGAAAAGTTCCTTTCAGTAGAAAATGTTTTATGTTGTAGCAGATGTTCCTGCAGGAGTGTAGGATGTTCCTTGTTGCACCACAGGTGATGTTGTTCTTCGTAGTGCCTAATGCTCTGACGTAAGCAGAACACACAAACTTCACTGCCCGTGATGAGCTCATCACACTAGACTGTTGAAGACTGGAACTTACAAACTGGTGAATCTCAAAGTAAAAAAGTTGTGAATTCGACACCCGTGGCGCTGGTGATTTTCCTCTGGTTGGTCACCAGTTGCAGTCCACTCTTGGAAAATTATATCTTACTCGTTCGTGCTTTGAGGGAGAGAATTGGGTAGTTAGTTCTCGTTAATGAGAGATTCGTAATGTGAGCGCACGACGCCGGTCGCGGTTACGAACACACTGATCACGAAATGGTTGTGAGGACAAAATGACACAGTTTATAACACTGGAGGAAGAATTGGTGACAGCCTTCGGTGCAGCCCTGGCAGTAAAGTCAGACTTGCGCCTCGCTATTGTGAGCCCGGCGCAAATTAGGTCCAACGGTGCACCTGAACGCACCCAGCGCCTGTAAACATGACATTATGCTTGGCTCCCGCGCCCGAGGAAGTAGCGCCTCTGCCTAACACAGTGTTAAGGCCGTCAGACCTGCCTGGGACTCCTCCTCCTCCAGCCCACGTCAAGACAATGGTCGGAGTTTCTCCTCCGGGGAAGTAAATAGAAACTTTGAGTTAGTATTGTGGTGTCTCGAAGAGAATGTCCCGCGCAATCACTGACGGGGAAAGAAAACGGCAATACTGATTCGTCAGCCTCCAGGAAAGGCCGGGTACAATGTTCAGTGGTCGAGTATTATACAGGAATATCATAGGAAGATATTACAGCATGTGTTGCTGTATTTCCCTTAGTGTGGCAACACCAGGAAGATATTACAGCATGTGTTGCTGTATTTCCCTTAGTGTGGCAACACCAGGAAGATGTTACATGGTGTGTTGCTGTATTTCCCTCAGTATAACACAAGGAAGATGTTACATGGTGTGTTGCTGTATTTCCTTCAGTTACATAACACAAGGAAGATGTTACATGCTGTTGGACTTCATCCACCTCAGTATGGCAACACAAGGGAGGCATTACGTATCAGTTAGGCAACATTATGTTCCAGTATACACTACACACTGTTGGTGGACACCTTCACAACAACGCCGACTCAGAAGAACTTCCCGTGAGGCCAGTAAAGACGAGGCGAGGGCTCCCCGCTAGCCCTCAGGACTAGATACATCACTTCAGTCTTTCGGATATAAACAGAGACGACACAAGACGTGTTCCAGGTCTTCAACAGAAAACGAAAATAAAAATCACAGACATCTGTGTCAAGTCCTCGCATGGAAGAAAGAAAACAGACGATGGTGGCCGTTGCGATGCTTGAAAGCCAAAGAAAGAAAACAAATCGACTGTATCCATGCAAGTCTCGAACCCCTGATTGCACGTTCCCGGTGCAAAAAGACGACACTCGCTGCAACCAAGTCATTGCTGTTGTTCCAGGCTTAACAAGACGTAAACGACAGTGATTGCGAGGCAGAGCGACACTGACCGTCACAACTGTCCTTGAGACCCGGGCCTCCTGATCCTGCAGGATATGTTGGGACGTTCCCAGCTTGTGCCAGGAGACCTGGTGGCACGCCTGCAGGAGATAATCCTAGCAACCCTATCACCCAGCCCCCCACCCGGGGTGGTGGGGAGGCGACCAGAAAGGACAGGAGGTGGTCAGGGATAGAAGGATAGGGAAGATGAGGATAGTTTGGTTTGATGGATGAGGATAGGGACGCCTACAGAGGGGATGTGGACGAGTTTTGAGTGGATGAACTGGAGACGCAGGTGGAAGGTGAAGGCACAGCTGAGATCTCACTACACTCGAAGTCCCAAGGATTAGATCCAGGGGACAAAATCCTAAGGGACTTCATCCCATGTAACAGTATCCCAGGAGACAAAATTCCAAGAACTAAATTCAGAGGATAATATCCCAGGGGACTGAATTCAGGGAGCAATATCCCAGGGACAATATCCCGGGGACTAAATCCCAAGGACTACACCCCACGGGACTGAAGTCCCAAGTGATAGAATACATGGTGCACAGTGAATAGTTGAACTGAATCCCAGTACTGTTGTAGACGTTTGTATGGCTGGTTGTAGACGTTTTTATGGCTGGTTGTAGACGTTTGTATGGCTGGTTGTAGACGTTTGTATGGCTGGTTGTAGACGTTTGTAAGGCTGGTTGTAGACGTTTGTATGGCTGGTTGTAGACGTTTGTAAGGCTGGTTGTAGATGTTTGTATGGCTGGTTGTAGTTGTTGGATGAAGTAAGGGAAGTTAGGGGGATGGAGGTTGTTGCCTTGGCTTAAACATTGTCCTTCATGATACTGTTCTGAGCCATGTGCCTCTCATGAGAATCAGTTACCGCCAGTGTGACGCTACACCTGGACAGTACCAGTGTAGGTAACACACACACACACACACACACACACACACACACACAGAATCCATCTGAGTTTCGTGTATTTGTGTATCCCTGACTCTCTTACTCTCCTTTCCTCTTACCTTTGTCAGTTCCCCCTCCCTCAGTGAGGGTGGCTTTGGAGAGAGAGAGAGAGAGAGAGAGAGAGAGAGAGAGAGAGAGAGAGAGAGAGAGAGAGAGAGAGAGAGAGAGAGCCACTCTCCGTGCGCCAACATTTTCCTTCTCAGTAATTACAGTGTAAGAGGTAACGGGGCTATCATTTTTATCCTGCGCTCCTCTCCTGATATTGGCCGCCTGCTACAGATGGTAATTCCGATGAAAACCACCTGAGGGGCCGTCCATCAGGTGCAGCTGGTGCGGTCGTTACATGCACCACCTGTAACACACACACACACACACACACACACACACACACACCCACACACACAGAGGCGACGGGGTCCCACGAGTGACACCCCCTCCCCTCCAGTACAGTACAAATACGTATTTACACAAGCATTAACGAGTGCGTTATGGCATTTGGGAAGTAACGACCCCACAACATCATGCACACTGGGAAGTAACGACCCCACAACATGAGACACTTGAGGGAGTGACAACTTCCCTGCTGCATGTCACATGCACAGTGTCCACACTACACAGTTGCAGTGCCATTGTTCATTGCCTTTCAACCGCCAGCACAATATACTCCTTCCACTCCAGCAATACCACCCTTCCTGACCTCCTCACACACACACACAAGTATCACTCCTGCAACTCCTCACCTCCATTTCCCCGACCATAAACCTCTCCTCGTCCTCCCCACCTTGCCCACTGCTGACCTGCGTCGCTGTTTTGATATTAATAGAATTTTTGAGGTCGGCTGGTGGTCCAAGGCCACAAGTGGTGGCTTTGTGACTTGCCCTCCGACGATGATGCTGATTGTGCCGGTTGTAGTGTAATGTAGTAGTAGTAGCAGTAGTAGCAGTAGTAGTAGTAGTAGTAGTAGTAGTAGTAGTAGTAGTATCAGCAGCAGCAGCAGCAGCAGTAGTAGTAGTAGCAGTAGTAGTAACAGGAGAACAATTATTTAATGGCCACTATCGATGTGATGGTGATAGTGTTGGTGGTGGTGATAGTGTTGGTGCTGATGAAAGTGTTGGTGATAGTGTTGGTGCTGGTGATGGTGTTGGTAATGGTGATTGCAGTGTTGATGTATTAGTGACGTGTGGCAAGTCCACAGTGGCTGGGGACAAGTGGAAAGTCTTTTAGAGAAATCATGAGAGACATTAGCGTTAAGGGAGGTTCCATGATGACACTGAAGGTCTGGATAATGACGTGAGGAGGAGAGATGATCTGTCGTGAGGTGTGTCTGTCGTCTCATTATCTCACTTACACAAGAACATCGATGGTCATCAGTGCACTGGTCTGGGAGCGTCAGCCCTCCCTCCTGTACCAGCTAGCTATCATCGTCTTCACAGCCAGGACCATAATCACCTACCATAACATCATTATCTGGGTAATTACCTAAAAAGTTCCTAACTTAAGACGACCTAACTTGGCCAAAGTTTTTCTTCTAAGATGCCTGATGGTGTAACCTGCGATGTCCGGACGCGAGGCACGCTACGTGGAATCCCGTTACTGGGAAGTAATCTCCTTTTGAGGAGGAACCACGATCCACTTGTGGCAAAGGTGCTTACTTAAGGATAGGGGGATTGAACTGCTTGTTGTTCATGTTGAGGATAAAGGATTTAACTGCTTTTTACGTGAGTTAAGGACGGGGAGCTACCTGTCTGTTGTGTTTGTTATAGAGAGGAGAGTTAGATAGAGTGACATCATTACAACGAAGTTGATGATGAAGGAAATTACAGAAAAGGAAGCAGGAAGAGAAAGAGATAGAGTGGGAAGAAAGTTAAGAAATATACATATAGAGGAAAGAAGTCTAAGCGAAATATAGAAAAGGGAATAGAATGAAGAAAGAGATATGAATGGAAGAAAATGATGGAAAAAAGCAATGAAGATTAAGGAAGGTGAAAAAATGGCGTTTGGTATAATAACAGGAAGGTTTGAGGAGGCAAAGTCTGTCTGGGTGAGGGGCAGACGCTCGCCTTATGGCAAAGTCAGGAAGCTGTTGGACGAAGAAATTAATTACCCTCATTATGAGGTAAGACGGTGATTGAGGACCAACGGACGGAAGGTTAATGATTTCATTGGGAAGGGGGGTAATGAAGGCGTGGCTGGGAGAGGAAAAGGTTTATGTGGCGAAGATATTAACTTATAAAGTGACAAGATGTATGGTTGGGGAAGGGGAGGGGGGAATGGAGTGGAACTGTAAAGAGAAAGATTTGTAGAAACACGACTGCCTTGGTGAAACACCTCCCCCTCCGATGATGTGAGGCAGGTTGTAGTGTGTGGCACAAGTGGCTGGGGAATGACTCATGGTGGAAGTAATGGATCATGTGATCATGAGTCTGGACACAAGGCGGTGGAGTCATCAGTCAAGTGTTGTAGAGGAACTGGAGACGAGTATGTCATGTTGTGCCACGTGCCGGCAGGGGTACGTGGCACCCTGCAGGTTTTGGATGGATGGATGGGGGGCTGGGGTGACGGGGGTCAGTAGGAGGGATGGGGTGTGTTGGGGGCTCTTGGCTAATGGGGAAGCGGTTATCGATGATGGAGGCGCACCAGGATTAAGGTTAGCACAAGCGGCTCACAGGAAATTGAGCTGGGTGGATTTACTGATGGATTGGCTGTCTTGCACCCGAGCATTATTAAGGGATCAGTGGTTTAGAAATAGACTAAGAAGAGAAATTAATATCTAAACCTGACATTGATCGAGATAACGCTTGAGATAACGACCTGAGAGGACAGCTCCTACAGCGATTTGAAAACAAAGGCTGAGACTGTCGTAAAGGACAGAGAATTGGATGATTGCTTTATTTTGTAAAGGCGGTGGCGTAAGGTAGATATACGTAGAGGACGCGACCACAGCTTGACGTTAAGATGGAGAAACATGAAGGATTGTCACTGGCAGAGGCTGTGTGGATGGTTTGTGGTTGCACTGAGAGTTGTATGAGGTCTGGAATTATGGAGAGGAGTTCAGAGAGACTGCTCTCTAGAAGTGGACTCTGGCAGTCTGGTCGTAATTCCAGAGAGACCTGTACTGCCCTAGACTTTTGCTCACTTCTTGATGCAGTCCCAGGAGAAGAGAGGTCAGGGTCAGAATTTCTGGTGAAGCTGAATAATCTTCCAGGAAGTGAACACTGGCATGGATTCTTGAGATAAAGTTATCAGCGGTGACAAGTTGGTGTTGTGATATGCTGCTAGTAATGTTGACGACGGTGGAGTTGCAAGACATGGGACCACTGGGGTAGAGTGTGTCAAGGATGAGAGATGAACGTGTGTGAAAGCTCTTGTGTGGTGAAGTCATAAGTGAGATGTGGATGTGAATGAAGAGGAAGAATCTGAAATTCAATAACTCTGTGACAGCAATTTTAGATTATTCATATCACGCTCATACAACGTAATTTTCAGGTGTTTTCCTTTGATCACGTAATGATGGAGGTCTTGGGGTCCATTCAGTTAACCAGTACAAGGAATGATGTGTTACTGGTGAGGAAGATGGCAAGATAGGTGGTCGTGTGGGAACCCTATAAACTACTCTACTGTACTGATTACGTATGACATACTGTTTTATCACCACGCATTTACTTTTGAAACATAAGAATGGAATCATATATGACGGAAAGGAGTTTATCGTGATATAGTGTAACTGAAAATGTATGTGGGTTAGACGTATGGTCCAGCTGGCATCCGTACTCAAACCTCTGATTGATTGACTGGTGCCGCTATTATATCATAACAAGAACAATATTCCCTCTGGCGAACACTTACTACACAGCAGCACTGGTGTTTCTTCCGTCCAACACTTACCTTATAACAAGAGCAGTATTCCTCTGGCGAATCGTTCCTACACACCAAGAATAGTAATCCCTTCGTCGAATACACAGCAACAATGGTGTACCTTCCCTTCAATACACAGCAACAATGGTGTACCATCCCTTTAATACACAGCAACAATGGTGTACCTTCCCTTCAATACACAGCAACAATGGTGTACCTTCCCTTTAATACACAGCAACAATGGTGTACCATCCCTTCAATACACAGCAACAATGGTATACCTTCCCTTCAATACACAGCAACAATGGTGTACCTTCCCTTCAATACACAGCAACAATGGTGTACCTTCCCTTCAATACACAGCAACAATGGTGTACCTTCCCTTCAATACACAGCAACAATGGTGTACCTTCCCTTCAATACACAGCAACAATGGTGTACCTTCCCTTCAATACACAGCAACAATGGTATACCTTCCCTTCAATACACAGCAACAATGGTGTACCTTCCCTTCAATACACAGCAACAATGGTGTACCTTCCCTTCAATACACAGCAACAGTGGTGTACCTTCCCTTCAATACACAGCAACAATGGTGTACCTTCCCTTCAATACACAGCAACAATGGTGTACCTTCCCTTCAATACACAGCAACAGTGGTGTACCTTCCCTTCAATACACAGCAACAGTGGTGTACCTTCCCTTCAATACACAGCAACAGTGGTGTACCTTCCCTTCAATACACAGCAACAATGGTGTACCTTCCCTTCAGTACTCGACACAATATTGATCGTACCTCCCAGTGATCATATATCATCAAGCACATGTCTTTCACCTAAATATTTTCTCCCCTCCATTGCGACCGTAAGTTTTACAAGGACAAAATAACTTGAAGTTTGAATGAAATATAATTGTAACATTTATAGAGGTCATGTTCTTGTCATATGCTGGCTGCCTGACTGTGGACGATACTGGAGTTGCATGCAAGCAAGAATGCTTGATGTGGGAGTTCAGGTGCTTTAGTTAAAGTTATTGCCTGTTGTGTGTGTGTGTGTGTGTGTGTGTGTGTGTGTGTGTGTGTGTGTGTGTGTGTGTGTGTGTGTGTGCGTGTGTGTGTGCGTGTGTGTGTGTGTGTGTGTGTGTGTTATATTTTGTCCTTGCTGTGTGTACTGCTGGTGCTGGTGCTGCCTGGATTGGTTAAGAGCCGCGTTAGGAAGGTCTGTTGATTTTTTTAATGAATTTCCGTATTTTCTTTGTGTAGATCATTGATTATTGTTTATTGATATAACTGTCTTTTGTTGTGATATGTGGGTAATGTTGGTGATGATAGTGGTTGTGGTAGGATGGTGATGGTGGTGATGTGGTGTACGTGGTGTTGGTGGTGGAGGTATACGTGGTGGTGGAGATAATGGTGTTGGTGACAGTGGTGGCGACAGTATGGTTGGTTATGGTGGCAGTAGAGGATGTGGGAGGGGACGATGGTGTTGTATGTTGGGGTGACACGTGTGTGTGTGTGTGTGTGTGTGTGTGTGTGTGTGTGTGGTAGCAGGAGTGGCCCTAGCTGGAGCAGGTCTGGTAGGAGAGCATGGAAACACACGAACATTTTTCACCAGGTTATTAACGTGATCATGGCGGTTATGTCCAGCATGTGGAGGTATCCAGAGAAATGGACGTGTCTTGTGTTATTATCATAGGCTTCAGTCAGCTGGGAATGAACGGTGGAAGGAACAGGTTCTTGCAGAGTCATGAGTGCTACAAGAGCTGCCTTGTATGTGCCATGTGCTGGGAATTAGGCATGAGAATACTGTGCAGTTCACAGCGGGTGTGGCTGGACTAAGAGGTCAATTTTTTCCTGGTGGGAGTGAATGAGATTGTTATCGCTGTACATACCATAACCTGAGTCGGCCTTAACGTTGTTCTACACCGACTCCTCGGTGTATGTAAGCCGGACATTGTCTGGCATGTTAGTAAGTATGTTTACATACTAGTCCTTGTACGATATGGAGACTGGGCTGACCGGGATGATAACGTGCATACTTAGCTTCAAGAAGTCTGATTTTCTAGTGTTTTAAGGACACTGGTGTATAGGATCTGTTCTTTATTGATTCCTTAATGGTCCTGGTGTATAGGATCTGTTCTTTATTGATTCCTTAATGGTCCTGGTGTATAGGATCTGTTCTTTATTGATTCCTTAATGGTCCTGGTGTATAGGATCTGTTCTTTATTGATTCCTTAATGGTCCTGGTGTATAGGATCTGTTCTTTATTGATTCATTAATGATCCTGGTGTATAGGATCTGTTCTTTATTGATTCCTTAATGGACCTGGTGTATAGGATCTGTTCTTTATTGATTCCTTAATGGTCATGCTATTTGAACACCGAGGCTGAACTACCCACTATAGCCTGGTGGATGATATATGATCGTTTCATACAGGAAGTCAAGGTCATTGATAACGATTAGGTGTTGTGTGTAGCGAGGAACAGATAAACAGTTTGTTACACACTCGGCAGTCAAGGTGACGTTGATTTCGTCAGTAAACTCAGACACTGATTGAAGTGCCAGCTCACGTCGCACATTGACTGCACCAGTGAGCATTGGTCACCTGAGTCTAATAGCTTTATTCTGAACAGCATGAGGCTCGGAGGGCAGTACCTGTGAGTGAAGAATAGATAAAGTAATAGCATAGTAAGTGATACCAGACCGCTCGCTCAGAAGGTAAAAGCTCCGGGCAGTGTTAATGTTTACACTAACATTCTTGCCTGTAAGGAGAGAGAGAGAGGATGTACGTATCACTGTGAAGAACGCAGAAATGATTCCCATGTCTGACTTGATCATGAAATTACGACCTCCGTTTTAGGCAATGTTAATAACTGTGAACTGTTGAAGGAGAACTTGATTCTCTCCAGTGAAGGAGGATTTGAAACGATGGATGTCGTCAGCATAGCTGAGTGCAGTATCATCCGCGTCATGAACAAGGCTGGACAGGATTTCGTGTATAAGAACAGTGAATAATGTCAGGCTGAGGACACCTTCCTGTAGAACTCTCAGGGCAAAAGGGAGCGTGTGGTTGAGGGCGCCTCTGTGAATGTACCTTCTTATCTATTTGAGCATATGCCACCCCCTCCCCCCCCACCCCCCACACACACATACACACGCACACATACACACGCACACATACACACGCACACATACACACGCCGTGCTCTGCAAGATGTTCAAAAATCCCCAACTGCGATATCAGAAATAGATTTAAGGTGTGCAAAGGTTTTCTCTGTGTTCTGTTGGTAGAGAAAATGCATATCAAAGTAATGGTGTGTACCTGTACGGGGAAAAGAAACCAGGGAGTTGAGATGACGTCTGGGTGGAGGTGATGTATTTGGGTCTACTGATGATGATCTGCTCTGAGACCACAGAGACAGGACGTGAGGGAGGCAGGTCGGAAATGATCACAGTCAGTTCTGGTATTGTGGACATTGCATATCAAGGCACGAGGAAGGACTGCGTGTTAAAACTCGCTTGAGCTGAGTTAATTGAGAAACCTACTCGTGAGGTAAATATGTCAGACAATTGTAGCTACCGATGAGGATCTTGTGTGTAATATAATGTTTAGGAGAACATTTTGGCACGAGTGATTATCGAGCAGTTACTGTTGAGGTAACTCTCAGTGTTGGTCGCTGCAGAACTTATGAAAGATTACTGGGGTTAAGACCTACAGATTCTGATGATCTTCACATTGCTCTGATGATAAGTTGGAATAACAACGTCACTGAAATGCAATACGTGTGTAACATGACAAGATTTCAGTAAGACATTCAGGGTAACGGAAGTGCCGTTGTATATCAGGTCATTTTCCTGACTAACCCGACCATTGTGAAAGAGAATAACACATTATAAACTTATAGATAACAATAGCCAGTATCACAGAGTAAGTTGCGTCAATCTACGTAGACTAGGTCATATTAAACGTCAGTATTCTGTAGTGTACATTTCTGTAAATAGCAACAGAAACCACAAAGATTTATGTTTTCATTTTTGGTAATGTTAGAAGCGAGAGAGACGTTACCTATTCAGCTCACTAATTACGGAAAACGTTGGTTTGGTTCACGACAATGTGGCAGTGCTGACCAAAGGTCGTAAATGGTTTTACTTGAACCGTACAGAGGGCGCGGCTGTGGTTCCAGATCTAGCTGGACCTGTTGACACGAGAGAACATAGTGCAACATGTTGACGTATACACTCAAGATATACCGTCAACGGTAAACGGAGTGAGGGTAGATATAGCGGCTGGCCACTCACCCATACCAGCGAGCTCGGCCTTATCTGTGGGTTAATGGCGTGGCGGGGTTGGTCCTTGTACGAGCTGCTCAGGTATGGGGGAATTATCTACGCTTCGTGACCCCCTGTGCACGACGGCACGATCCTTGTGCACGACGGCACGATCCTTGTACACGACGGCACGATCTTTTTGCACGACGGTACGATCCTTGTGCACGATGGCACGATCCTTGTGCACGACGGTACGATCCTAGTGCACGACGGCACGACCTTTGTGCACGACGGTACGTCCTTTTGTGGTTGACGTACTCACTTACGAGGGGTTTGGTGGGTAGGTGTGATCTTATTCGTTTTGTATGTTGGCAGAGATATGTGGCATACTTGTTTGTGTGTCTCGGCATACCTGGTCAAGACTTGGGGCGTACGGGAGTATGTCTTGTGATACACTTGACTATATATTATGAAGCCAGATAGTCTGATGTGTTACAGGTTAAGTCTGCTGGCCAGGGAAGGACTGATTACTGGTATGTGAACCTCGGTGCTGGAGTAGGAAAAGATACAGGTTACATGTAGATACAGGTGAGTTACAGGCATAGATACAGAGGCGGACAGAAGTACTGGTGGAAGATGTGCCCATCCCTCTGTCTCTACGGACAGACACAGAGGGCTGGACACACATTTCAGCAGGAGTGTCACGAGACTGTGAGTTTAAGTGCGTCCCGTGACCTTTGTCCCGTGACCTTACGGGTCATGTATAGATACAGACGAAGTATAGTGATAGTTACAGGCAATATGCGGGTGCAGATGGGTTACATGTCAAGAGGTAAACTAAAGACGATCAAAGCTACATTTGCGAGCACCATTACAGACGCAGATACAGAAGAGATACAGTTACAACCACACGCCCAAACGCACATACGATTACAGATACAGAGGAAGTCGTTGCTTTATACAGCCACACCAACCTGTCAACATTAATTACTCGCGCGTCCCACTTCCCTCACTAACTTCAGCAGCAGCAGCAGCAGCAGGAGCGGCGCAGCGGTACTTGCCCAAGAAATGTTGCGAGCGATACACTATCTCTGAGATAAGGACTCCGAAATGACTGCAGTATCGTGCCGGGAAATTGGAAATGAATGTTGCAACTGGCACACCGTTTTTCTCTCCCAGCAATGCTCGGCCATCTTTTTTTTTTTTTTTTTGTTATTCTTAAAGTGACATGCTGGCGGAGTCTGCCTGTTGAACGGGAAGCCGACGTTCCTGTTTGTGTGGCTAACAGTAGTGCGTCGTGGCCACCTGGTCTACCTGACTGGCGGTGTGTAGAGGAGCAGAGTTCTACCTCAGCTGATGATGCTGACATACACACACACAACGTACACACGGGAGCCACATACTTCGCCCGACAAATCAAGATAAATTGCTGTCGAGAAAACAAGAAACACATCGATGATCATACATGTTAACATACAAAAACATGCAGACTTTGATGACGGAAATGTTGCTGTTGATTATGGAGTTGACACACACAGATTGTGGTCATGTGATATCACTTGATATCAGAGTGATATCACGTATTATGGGAGAGGCATGATAACATACTCTCCATCGCCTCAGTTTATGACAACACTTGATGAGAGAGAGAGAGAGAGAGAGAGAGAGAGAGAGAGAGAGAGAGAGAGAGAGAGAGATGTAAGAGGTGACTTGCTGGAACACTTGTTGCACATTCTCTCTCTCTCTCTCTCTCTCTCTCTCTCTCTCTCTCTCTCTCTCTCTCTCTCTCTCTCTCTCTCTCTCTCTCTCTCTCTCTCTCTCTCCCTCTCGTAGTGAGTGGTAGGTCTTGTCTCAGCTGGCAGTGTTTACCCTCCTCCTTCCTCCAGTAAGGTTCAGGTTTGACCAGGATTTCGACCTTGGTAACTTCAGAGTGATGATGTTGTGTGGAGTCTTGTGTACCAGTAGCACTCTCCCTGTGCTCTGACCTCACAACACAGCAACTGTGTATTGTACTGTGCCCCCTGGGAACATGTACTACAGTCCCATAGTACTGTGCTACAGTACAGTGCCAACTGTGTATCCCAGTTAGCCATCTACTATGTATGAATTCCACACTTGATGTGATCGTCCAGTTTGCTTACAACACACCCAGGGATATTTTGTTTATTTAATTAGATCAGTTTTAGGGGGGTTGTGTGCTTGATAAAGTTTGGTACGTGATAATTTAATATCGATATATTTTATTAAGTAAAGATTCGACGTGAAAGTTATTAATCTATGATCACTTTTTGTTGTTGTTGTTGTTGTTGTATAATCTTCACCTTGAATATTTTGTTAAATTGTCTTCATATTGATCTTTAATATTCCATCATTCTATTTTGAGTTTCCCTTCCTCGTCTTGGACGTAACATTTTCACTGTGACCCATCAAATAGTTGCTTCAGTTTTCTTCTTGGTTACCTATTTTCGGTTATTGTGTATATGTGGCGTCATCAAATATAGACTTAAAATGTACATTTTCTTTTTTTGCAGGTACGTATTGAAAGATTTGTATGAGGAGTCTGGTAATATACATCATATACATCATACGGTAAGAGAATATGAGTATGTTGCTCTTGTACCTCAGCCTGTTAACAGTGGCGAGTGTAACACCGTTTGTCTGTTGATCTCTGTTAGCCCTGGGTACGGCCAGATTATTTATGCACATGACGGTACGACCATTGAGCATGACGGTACGACCATTGAGCATGACGGTACGACCCTTGAGCATGACGGTACGACCCTTGAGCATGACGGTCCGATCTTTAAGCATGACGGTACGACCATTGAGCATGACGGTACGACCCTTGAGCATGACGGTACGACCATTGAGCATGACGGTACGACCATTGAGCATGACGGTACGACCATTGAGCATGACGGTACGACCATTGAGCATGACGGTACGACCATTGAGCATGACGGTACGACCATTGAGCATGACGGTACGACCATTGAGCATGACGGTACGACCATTGAGCATGACGGTACGACCATTGAGCATGACGGTACGACCATTGAGCATGACGGTACGACCATTGAGCATGACGGTACGACCATTGAGCATGACGGTACGACCATTGAGCATGACGGTACGACCATTGAGCATGACGGTACGACCATTGAGCATGACGGTACGACCATTGAGCATGACGGTACGACCATTGAGCATGACGGTACGACCATTGAGCATGACGGTACGACCATTGAGCATGACGGTACGACCATTGAGTATGACGGTACGACCATTGAGCATGACGGTACGACCATTGAGCATGACGGTACGACCATTGAGCATGACGGTACGACCATTGAGCATGACGGTACGACCATTGAGCATGACGGTACGACCATTGAGCATGACGGTACGACCATTGAGCATGACGGTACGACCATTGAGCATGACGGTACGACCATTGAGCATGACGGTACGACCATTGAGCATGACGGTACGACCATTGAGCATGACGGTACGACCATTGAGCATGACGGTACGACCATTGAGCATGACGGTACGACCATTGAGCATGACGGTACGACCATTGAGCATGACGGTACGACCATTGAGCATGACGGTACGACCATTGAGCATGACGGTACGACCATTGAGCATGACGGTACGACCATTGAGCATGACGGTACGACCATTGAGCATGACGGTACGACCATTGAGCATGACGGTACGACCATTGAGCATGACGGTACGACCATTGAGCATGACGGTACGACCATTGAGCATGACGGTACGACCATTGAGCATGACGGTACGACCATTGAGCATGACGGTACGACCATTGAGCATGACGGTACGACCATTGAGCATGACGGTACGACCATTGAGCATGACGGTACGACCATTGAGCATGACGGTACGACCATTGAGCATGACGGTACGACCATTGAGCATGACGGTACGACCATTGAGCATGACGGTACGACCATTGAGCATGACGGTACGACCATTGAGCATGACGGTACGACCATTGAGCATGACGGTACGACCATTGAGCATGACGGTACGACCATTGAGCATGACGGTACGACCATTGAGCATGACGGTACGACCATTGAGCATGACGGTACGACCATTGAGCATGACGGTACGACCATTGAGTATGACGGTACGACCATTGAGCATGACGGTACGACCATTGAGCATGACGGTACGACCATTGAGCATGACGGTACGACCATTGAGCATGACGGTACGACCATTGAGCAT
The DNA here is from genome assembly GCF_036320965.1 of Panulirus ornatus. Lineage (NCBI taxonomy): Eukaryota > Metazoa > Arthropoda > Malacostraca > Decapoda > Palinuridae > Panulirus > Panulirus ornatus. Next base: position 1,306,436 of record NC_092230.1, on the reverse strand, counting down.
GACGGTACGACCATTGAGCATGACGGTACGACCATTGAGCATGACGGTACGACCATTGAGCATGACGGTACGACCATTGAGCATGACGGTACGACCATTGAGCATGACGGTACGACCATTGAGCATGACGGTACGACCATTGAGCATGACGGTACGACCATTGAGTATGACGGTACGACCATTGAGCATGACGGTACGACCATTGAGCATGACGGTACGACCATTGAGCATGACGGTACGACCATTGAGCATGACGGTACGACCATTGAGCATGACGGTACGACCATTGAGCATGACGGTACGACCATTGAGCATGACGGTACGACCATTGAGCATGACGGTACGACCATTGAGCATGACGGTACGACCATTGAGCATGACGGTACGACCATTGAGCATGACGGTACGACCATTGAGCATGACGGTACGACCATTGAGCATGACGGTACGACCATTGAGCATGACGGTACGACCATTGAGCATGACGGTACGACCATTGAGCATGACGGTACGACCATTGAGCATGACGGTACGACCATTGAGCATGACGGTACGACCATTGAGCATGACGGTACGACCATTGAGCATGACGGTACGACCATTGAGCATGACGGTACGACCATTGAGCATGACGGTACGACCATTGAGCATGACGGTACGACCATTGAGCATGACGGTACGACCATTGAGCATGACGGTACGACCATTGAGCATGACGGTACGACCATTGAGCATGACGGTACGACCATTGAGCATGACGGTACGACCATTGAGCATGACGGTACGACCATTGAGCATGACGGTACGACCATTGAGCATGACGGTACGACCATTGAGCATGACGGTACGACCATTGAGCATGACGGTACGACCATTGAGCATGACGGTACGACCATTGAGCATGACGGTACGACCATTGAGCATGACGGTACGACCATTGAGCATGACGGTACGACCATTGAGCATGACGGTACGACCATTGAGCATGACGGTACGACCATTGAGCATGACGGTACGACCATTGAGCATGACGGTACGACCATTGAGCATGACGGTACGACCATTGAGCATGACGGTACGACCATTGAGCATGACGGTACGACCATTGAGCATGACGGTACGACCATTGAGCATGACGGTACGACCATTGAGCATGACGGTACGACCATTGAGCATGACGGTACGACCATTGAGCATGACGGTACGACCATTGAGCATGACGGTACGACCATTGAGCATGACGGTACGACCATTGAGCATGACGGTACGACCATTGAGCATGACGGTACGACCATTGAGCATGACGGTACGACCATTGAGCATGACGGTACGACCATTGAGCATGACGGTACGACCATTGAGCATGACGGTACGACCATTGAGTATGACGGTACGACCATTGAGCATGACGGTACGACCATTGAGCATGACGGTACGACCATTGAGCATGACGGTACGACCATTGAGCATGACGGTACGACCATTGAGCATGACGGTACGACCATTGAGCATGACGGTACGACCATTGAGCATGACGGTACGACCATTGAGCATGACGGTACGACCATTGAGCATGACGGTACGACCATTGAGCATGACGGTACGACCATTGAGCATGACGGTACGACCATTGAGCATGACGGTACGACCATTGAGCATGACGGTACGACCATTGAGCATGACGGTACGACCATTGAGCATGACGGTACGACCATTGAGCATGACGGTACGACCATTGAGCATGACGGTACGACCATTGAGCATGACGGTACGACCATTGAGCATGACGGTACGACCATTGAGCATGACGGTACGACCATTGAGCATGACGGTACGACCATTGAGCATGACGGTACGACCATTGAGCATGACGGTACGACCATTGAGCATGACGGTACGACCATTGAGCATGACGGTACGACCATTGAGCATGACGGTACGACCATTGAGCATGACGGTACGACCATTGAGCATGACGGTACGACCATTGAGCATGACGGTACGACCATTGAGCATGACGGTACGACCATTGAGCATGACGGTACGACCATTGAGCATGACGGTACGACCATTGAGCATGACGGTACGACCATTGAGCATGACGGTACGACCATTGAGCATGACGGTACGACCATTGAGCATGACGGTACGACCATTGAGCATGACGGTACGACCATTGAGCATGACGGTACGACCATTGAGCATGACGGTACGACCATTGAGCATGACGGTACGACCATTGAGCATGACGGTACGACCATTGAGTATGACGGTACGACCATTGAGCATGACGGTACGACCATTGAGCATGACGGTACGACCATTGAGCATGACGGTACGACCATTGAGCATGACGGTACGACCATTGAGCATGACGGTACGACCATTGAGCATGACGGTACGACCATTGAGCATGACGGTACGACCATTGAGCATGACGGTACGACCATTGAGCATGACGGTACGACCATTGAGCATGACGGTACGACCATTGAGCATGACGGTACGACCATTGAGCATGACGGTACGACCATTGAGCATGACGGTACGACCATTGAGCATGACGGTACGACCATTGAGCATGACGGTACGACCATTGAGCATGACGGTACGACCATTGAGCATGACGGTACGACCATTGAGCATGACGGTACGACCATTGAGCATGACGGTACGACCATTGAGCATGACGGTACGACCATTGAGCATGACGGTACGACCATTGAGCATGACGGTACGACCATTGAGCATGACGGTACGACCATTGAGCATGACGGTACGACCATTGAGCATGACGGTACGACCATTGAGCATGACGGTACGACCATTGAGCATGACGGTACGACCATTGAGCATGACGGTACGACCATTGAGCATGACGGTACGACCATTGAGCATGACGGTACGACCATTGAGCATGACGGTACGACCATTGAGCATGACGGTACGACCATTGAGCATGACGGTACGACCATTGAGCATGACGGTACGACCATTGAGCATGACGGTACGACCATTGAGCATGACGGTACGACCATTGAGCATGACGGTACGACCATTGAGCATGACGGTACGACCATTGAGCATGACGGTACGACCATTGAGCATGACGGTACGACCATTGAGCATGACGGTACGACCATTGAGATAGAAGACGTAGAACAGTCTGTTGATATACAAGGAAGAGACGTAGCTAAGACGCTATTGGTAAACAAGGGTTACCGGATGGTTGTGTTCGTGTTGGCGGTGTTCGGGTCTAGCATCATGCCTGTCATCAAATTTTTATTATGTGGACAAGAAAGGGAACTGTTTTACAAATTTTGCCTTCGACAAAGCTATCCAGTTTGTATAGACCTTTACTAATATTAATGTTACAGTTCTTTGTGTATTTAATGAATAATGGAAGATTTAATTATATTTCTTGTGGTAAAGAAGTTCCAGTTAATAACCGAGGTAGCGTTACTCCAGCCAGTACAATGGTCTTAATGTTTAACATGATTAAACTAAGCATTTGATTTTTGTCCTGGTCTTGTACCGTATTTTTGTTGCTTAAGTCTAACATAAAGACTCTTACTAGTCTGCCCAACATAAGTTATTGTGTAAACACAGCCCACAGAGTTTTCTGGTGATTTTTTGATTAAGATATTATTTACGGTATTGTTATTGCTGAATGCTACATTTACATTACAGGATTTAAGCAACCTGGGAAGTAATGTAAAATTATCACTGAAAGGGAGAACTAAAAGATTCTTGGTATCAAGGGTAGATTCAGGTTTAACTCTGAAAAATGATTTCTTTGGGAACTTCATGGATTTATCAATGAAAGATCTTGGATACTTTAACGTGGATTCAGTTGCATATATCTTCTCAAACTCATCATCAGTAAATGCCAGACTGCTTATACGTAATGCCTTACGGAAAATCGACTGAAATGATGATGATTTAACTCTGTCATGTTGAGCTGAGTAATGATGAATATATAAACAAACATTGGTGGGTTTTCTGTATATGTTAAACTTAAATATGTTTCCATCCCTATGGATCATGATATCTAAACACGGTAACATACAATTATTTTCCACTTCTCCGGTAAAGTTGATAGAAGGTACTAAATTGTTAAGTAAAGGCAGAAACGTTTGTTAATTTTTTGTTTGTTGTCCAAACACAAAGAATGTCATTACATACCTAAACCAAATTGCCTTAGTGGGTAAAATTCACTTAGTAATTTTGTTTGAAAGAATTCCATGCAAAGATTACTTATTGCTAGTGAAAGAGGGTTACCCAGCGCCATTACAAATTTCGAAGCATAATGTTCTCCATTGAATTGAAATACACAGTCTTGCATACACAGTTTTATCATTTCAGTAACACAGAATTTGAAACAGGTAAATTAGTATTATCCAAGACATCAACCAAATATTCTAAGACGTCATCAACTGGAACTTCTATAAACAAAGATGAAATATCAAAACTTAAAAGTTTGAAATACAAATCATCATTGATATCATGAAGCTTGTTAACTAAATCCACATTGTTCATGATACTGAAATGTGATATCTTACCTGCTAGTGGGCTTGACGAAGATGCTAACCATTTTGATGATTTATACGTGATGGAACCTACTGTTTTATGAATTTTAGTCGCCTTATAGAGGCGACTAAAAGGGGAGGGAGCGGAAGGCTGGAAATCCTTCCCTCTCGTTTTTTTTAATTTTCCAAAAGAAAGAACAGAGAGGGGGGCCAAGTGAGGATATTCCCTCAAAGGCCCAGTCCTCTGTTCTTAACGCTACCTCGCTAACAATGGGAAATGGCGAATAGTATGAAAGAAAAGAAAGATATATATATATATATATATATATATATATATATATATATATATATATATATATATATATATATATATATATAGTGATGATTGGTATGCAAGACGGTAGATAATACTATAGGTGAGAACAGAGAAGCAAGATTATTGATACCTTGTGTTGACCATAAATGGGAAGCAGATTATATTTCACTTCAGCAGGAAACACTACCTCGTATGTGTTTGCCAGTTTTTGCTTAAATTGAATAAAGTTTGATCGTTTACTAAAAGTTGTGGCGTCACTCGCACTTCTCAAGCCTGTGCGGTTTTCCCACAGCTTACACGCTTTTCCCACACTGTTCATACATTTCCCACACCTTGCACGGACCTCCCACACCTTGCATAGACCTCCCACAGTTGTCATGGTTCTGGTATGAAGTATGAGATGCACAACAGATGACGTCCAGCGCCAACATGTCTTTCTCCTTCTTTTATTTATTTTTCATATTCAATAATCATGATAACCAAGGGAGTCAGTAGAACTAATATATCATTCATTGAACATCTCTTTGTTATTCATGAGGATGACAGTAAAAGAATACGTCGTGTCATGTTGATTTCATCGTAAAATCTCATACGTATATCCCGCCCATATTCATAATGCAGCATCTCATTTATTTTTCTCTCTCCATCCATCATGTGAGCGACGGCCCTAATTCCACTCGCCAAGTTGCCCGGGTGGTTTTATCTTCCTCGTATCACTCATCTCTTTTATGTCGTCTTCATCATGTTCCCGTTTTCTCCGTCATATAGTTTATGTCGTCTTCATCATCTTCCCGTTTTCTCCGTCATATAGTTTATGTCGTCTTCATCATCTTCCCGTTTTCTCCGTCATAAGCTGTTGTTCTGTGCCAGTCATTAGGGAAACCGTGGGTCAGTGGGAGTCACGTTAAGTTTTAAGATTATTATCCTCTCACAGTTACGAGACGTCGGTGTAATTTTCATTTGTACGCAACACGCATTTGGCCCCTGTTGGCCAAGCTGATGATCTTAGTTCCTCTGTTACTGCTTGTTTACACACACTCACCGTCGGTCCAGTGTTTACACTTGCTTCAAATACAACCAAAATCGTACCACTGTTTACTGTTGGTTCACATACGCTGAGCGCCCACGGTCCAGTGTTTACTGTTGGTTCACATACGCTGAGCGCCCACGGTCCAGTGTTTACTCATGGTTCAGAAGCATTCACCGCCAAAGGTCCATTGTTTTCTCATGGTTCACACATGCGTGATGGAGTCCTCATGTAACGAGAGTATTTTCACACGAGACAGATCTATCAGCAAGTGTCAGTACGGGATAATGTTCTACACCCACTGTGAACCACTGTCAATAACGGATCTCCCACGTCTACACTGGATATAAGATTCAAAAATCACCTTCAGTTCCTTGTTGACATAACTGTGCATTGTGGGTTTTGTTGAAAGATCACACACACACACACACACACACACACACACACACACACACACACACACACACACACACACACACACGGGCAGGAATAAGGGATAGATTCCTTCCATGGCTAGAGAACTGACCCCTGTGGATAGTAACAAATGACGCTCGTCAGATTACCTTTCTCGAGATGGGGAAAAGGTGACCAGTGGCGAGCTGCAGGGGTCTGTCCTGGGACCGTCGCTGTTCTTGATGGGTGTGAATAGTCAGCCAGTGAGGACGGGACTCCTCATATATGTTTACGGATGATGCCGAGGTCATGATGGAAGTGAAGAGTGATGACGGTCGCACAAGAGGACCCAGACAAACCCCACACAACATGGTTAATATGATTCATCCCAAGTAAATACGATGTTATGGGATGGAGCACAGAGAAAGAAGACCTCCATAAGAATGTTATACAGGATGAGGTAAGGTGTAGGGAGCTGTGGATGACCGATGCAGGCAAGTCTACACTGTACCTGACCTGTCGTCAGGCTCCACCTTGAAGGAGACAAAGTGTCTGCTGGCACATCACATTGTGGTACTTGAGGCAGGATATATTCTGTAAGTGTGGACCGTCCGGGTGTATCGGTTAGCGCTCCCGATCTTGACGCATTCACGGGCCGCCCAGGGCCGAGCGCATAGGTTCAAGTCATAGGTTGGTCCACAGTCAACCCAGCTGTTCATCCAACCCCGAAAGGTTGGTCGATAAAATAGATACCTGGCTCAGGCTAGAGTGTATATATATATATATATATATATATATATATATATATATATATATATATATATATATATATATATATATAGAGAGAGAGAGAGAGAGAGAGAGAGAGAGAGAGAGAGAGAGATTGCCTCAGCTGTCTTTGCAGTCTCAGCTAACATAAAAAAGTAGATTATTATTATTAATGTTATTATGATTAATATTATTATTATTAGTATTATTATTATTGATACTCACCATCATGAGCTGTAGTGGTGCAGTAAGGCACGTGCAGGAGTGGCGGTGATAATTGCTTTGTACCTTGTGTCATGACAAGGATCTCCCTCCGCTCACCTTTCTTTGTTTTCTTTGTACCTGACTTACTTTGTCGTCGTATTTTGTACCATGTTTTGTGTTTCGTCTTCACTGTACCCGGCCTTGTTTGTCTGAACTTCTACCGTAAATTGTGGTTCATTTTCTGTTACAAGTAAACCATTAACATGTCTTGTGAAACTACTGAGACTCAATGAAGTTAATTAACCTATTGTTACCAGTGACCTGGAGCAAACGAGGGAAAGGTCATGTAGTTACAGGTCTTTGACCTGAAGAAAAGTATTTATAAAACTCTTGTGTTTTTTTCATAACTCTCAACGTTTGATACACTTCCTTGCTTGTAAAATGCATTACAGAGACTTTAAGGTGTGATTACTTCACAGACGAAGGTGGACATACCAGGAACTGATTGTGTTCTGACTTTCGCTGTCACAGGAAAGAATTGAATATATATATATATGGAAGTTATTGTGATGGAGCGCTCGTAGATCTATGACAATCAAAGTCCTTTGAAATGTGGGCTCGAAGCGAACCTCAGGTCATGCGAGGTGCAGAGACACTACATGTAAAAGAAACCAGACTACTATGAGGTGGTTACCTACTGGAGGACAGTGATATATGGAAGTATACGTTAGAGCGAGATAACAGATGGTTGATTGCGGGGTTATCTCCAGGAGGACACTGATAGCAGTAGTATCGTACAAGTCTTTATCTAAGTGAGGACCAGGAGACAGAATCACCAAGTTAGGGACATGAGAGTAATTGTCTCCTCCCGAACACTTCAGCCAAGAGCCACAAACAGTCCTATTGTGATCCATGTATTGAGTCCCTGATCTAAGGTAGCTGTAGCTTCACTGGGCCAGCCAGTGGGCCAGACTGGCCTCTTCATTGGAACAAGACGGTGGCCAGGCCGGGCCATACTGACTTCAAGACCATATTTCAATCGAAGAGATCAACTCTAGTAGATGGCAGAGGTACTTTGTCTTGGCCAGCTGTTGGGGCAACTCTAGGAAGGAGATAGAGGCCATATCTAGAGCAGCTCCGGGGGATGTCAAGGATAAACCCGAGCTGTACTAGTGTGAGCGGAAGTCAGTGGAGGTGAAAGTTGTAAGGCAGGTAGGTATGTTACACATGTGTCTTATCCCAGGATGTGCAAAGGCACCAGGGGCGTGGTGTTCTCCCTGGCAGCCCTCAGGCTTTGCCAACAGTGGGGCCAGTCCTCAGGATTTGCTAACAATGTGGCCAGTCCTCAGGATTTGCTAACAATGTGGCCAGTCCTCAGGCTTTGCCAGGACTGTAGCTGATCGTCGATGTTGGCAGTAATATAAAGCCTCACGTGGCCTGTCTTTAGTCCTTGGCAACATCTCACTCCTGAAAAAGAAAACACTCAGAAGTACAGATCACGAGAGGTCTGGAATATTACCACCTTGGCCCTCTGAGGCGCTAGACGCTACCCAACCTAACGGAAGATGTTATGATAACATCAAGATCATATAACTGTGTTATACTGCATATAACAAAGAACATCTATTTGTGTGATACCACACATAATACCTAGAACATCTGCCTTTGTTATGCCACACACACACACACACACCACCAAGAACAGGTACACGTGCAGCTGGGCTTTGTGTTGCAGAACATTGATGTATCTACGAGTTACCACCAGACTGTTAGTTGACTCAGCTTCTTTCACTAACGTTGTGCAACCTGACTAGTTTGGTAGCCCGCGTGGGAGGCAGTCCAATTGTTTTTTTAAGGAAGTCATACAGTACTTTTCACTTTCTTTAAAAGGGAAAAGAAGTGTATTATGAAAGAGACTGTTTCTTTGTCAGATATTCTTTGCAATGAGATTCTCTCAGGCGAGGGTCGTGTCTGTATGCGGTCCAACGAGCCACCAGGTTAGTTCCAGGGGCCACAACACCTTGGAACCAGGAGCCAGGCCTCCGGGGACCTGGAGTGTCAGCACATCTGCCTGTGTTCCACCTGCAGTCTTGTGTGATGCGACCTCGACATTCCCGAGATTACACGTTCTCCCTCACGGTGGGAGGACGAATGCTGTTATCATACAGATGATGTATTGTGTATGATTTCCAGCACTAGACTCCGCTCCGGCTTTGGTGGTTGTCAGGGCTTCAGGCCTAACACCTGTCTGGGTCATTAAAGGCCATCGTCTTCTGAAGAATCCTTGAACACCTTCAGGTGTTGATGATAGTTGTAACACCACATACAACCATAGTTCTCTGCATATGGCTCTTGCTGGCTTTGTTGTTTATTAAGTAGTATTAGATGCGTTGTATGTGGTGTGTGTGTGTGTGTGTGTGTGTGTGTGTGTGGTGTGTGTGCGTGTGTAGTGTGTGCGTGGTGTGGTGTGTGTGTGTGTGTGTGTGTGTGTGTGTGTGTGTGTGTGGTGTGTGTGTGTGTGTGTGTGTGTGTGTGTGTGTGTGTGTGTGCGTGGTGTGGTGTGTGTGTGTGTGTGTGTGTGTGTGTGTGTGTGTGTGTGTGTGCCGTCGTCGGTGGTGTTGCTCAGATACTACTGCCAGACGAGTCGTGCATCATAACTTGCAGGTCTTGGCATGGAGACGATTTTTCACAGACTACCGTCGCGAGTCACCTGTGTGCCAGCTGTTACGGCCGTGACCCAGATCCACTGAATATTGTTAATACAGGCGTCAAGGGTATAATGGCCGGCTGCCACCTGACCTACACAGTGGCCTGGTTCAGGCCTGCACTCCGCCCCGTCACCTGATTCCATGCTGTTGCTGCTCCTACCAACCCCGTTACGTCAGGAGCACCTGACTTGTCACAGCTCCGGCTGGAAGTCTTCACTGTGGCTGGAACACATCCTTGTAACAGTAGCACCATCAGGAACATTACCTACAACAGCGGCACTAACGGGAACAGTGAGTATGAAAGTAACAACAAAAGGAACATTGCCCACAACCACAACACATACAGAAGCACTTGTCTACAGTTGTTACGTTTACAGTTACGTCTCTGTCGTGACGCCTGAAGGAACACTTGTTAATCTGTAAGTCCAACTTAAAGAAAAGTGGGAAGAACACATATACCTAAGTTTGAGACGCTGTTGATGAGTTGCGGGGGGGGGGGGGGGGGGGAGCACTTTCCAGGGGTTTTGGCATGGGTGAGCAGCTGTGTGGGCCACAGGGTGTTCACCGCACGGCATCTTATCTTTAATTAAGTGTTGGCAAGGCTGATGTGATGTGACGACAGGAATGGAAGTTAAAGTTGGCTGCTCATAGTGTGGCCTGGAATGAGGGGGGTCCTGCATGTGGGGGGGTTCAGGGAGAGTCGTCCCTCCGCACCAGGACACACACCCCCCCCTCGTCCTATCATGGAAGATGCTTGAAATTCTCTCTCTCTCTCTCTCTCTCTCTCTCTCTCTCTCTCTCTCTCTCTCTCTCTCTCTCTCTCTCTCATACTTACGTGGCTAAATTTTTTTTGAGCGTAAAGCGAGAGATAATGAAATGGTCGTTCTTCTTTCAGATTTAAACCATCCACGAAATACTTCATCTGCCCAAGTTTAATGAGCAGAGAAGTGTAGGATGCTTTTCATATTGTTGTGTTGACCTGCCTCATTGTTCCAAGATCGTGGGCTGAGCTATTCTCGTTCCCTTTGTAATCTTGATCTTGACTCAGTTGTACCATAACCATGAGAGCCACGGATGTTGTAAACCCTTGTTGTTGTGTGGGTAAGAGTTCAGTGTAGAGCAGCCATAGTGTGGCCACAGTGGTGGAACACGTGCAGCAGCGTCACCTGATTATCATGGGTGGACTACGTGTCGACTGAATGACCCTCCTGGGTAGAGGTGGTGCGGCGGACGTCGACCAGAAGTGAAGTTAATGATAACTTGGTCGTGAAGAAGATTTGTGGAAAGTAGTCGTCTCTCAGAATCGAGGTATGTGTGGCCATCACATCCACCAGACCCGTCATGTGCTCGCTGTACACCAGAGGTTGACGTTTTGAGAAGGACTCATCCAGCTGGTCCCTGCACACTCGAGTCCGTCAGAAAGTTTGTGTCTCGAGTGATTGCGTCCCAGCCACTCAGCCTTGATGCAAGTAATTCTGCGGATCTTTTTTCGTAAGTCTTAATCTTGCCCAGAAAGATCAAGCTGATTAATTTATTTCCGTCACTGATTTTCATTTGGACGGTAATGAACGCCATCATCTGGCCATGAAGTCCCAACCATTGTGTTTCTTTGTCTGAATCATTGAGAGATTCCTCAAAAGTTGGAGGTGGTTCCTTTTATTTTTTATTATGTTGAAGGCTCCAGTCTCGATCAAAATTCCACAATAAGGCCGGGTCTTAATTGAAATACAGAGAGGTTATTGGAAGAGTAAAAGAAGATACAAGGGAACGTATTTACGGATTTTGGAGGAAGTGAAAAAACTGTCTTTTTAAATGAGCCAAGTCATTGTTACTGGGAAAGACATAAGAGGGTAGAGAGTTCCAAAGCTTCGAGGTGTAGGGAAGGAAACAGTTATTAAAACGGCCCACCCTTGAGTTGCCAACGGCCACGCAGTAATCATGTGACGGAGGAATGTGACGCAAGAGCTTGCCGAGTATTGTGTGGTCCAGCTAGTGGTGGGGCCTGATCCCTTGCCTGAATGGCCTCATAAGAGGTACGGGTGAATCATGGACTGGATGAAGAGGTCGTCTTGGAGGAAGAGGGGATATATGCTACCATTCCTGCAACAATAACGTTTACTATGTGCTTGGCGGAGACAGAAGCGTCACCACATAAGAGACAGTAATTTACCCAAGGAAAGTCTGAAAAGAATTTCTGAAGTTATTCCTTTCAGGTTCGTTGAGGTACCAGTGTACACGTTACATAGTAGACCAGATAATGTATGCAAGCATAGTTTACACGATGCCTCACCTCGTTTTCATTACTGTATTAAGGCTTATTAATCAGCTGAAGTATCAATCGTCGATTTTTTTTTTTAGGTTCCTTCCCAACCAATGGGACTCCGGATGACGTTTTCTGTTTTCCCTGTGACCCATAGTTGTACAGCTTTCCACCCAGGACTCACAGAGTGTATGTAGACCTCAGGATTCAATTTGGTCTCCAGTTTTTTGAGCTGAAGCAGACTGGGTGAGATTTTCTTCGCATATTTGGTCATGTATTTTGTTCCTCTGTTGAAGTGGTGAAACTTCCACAGATTTAACAACTGATTATCCTTATCTTGGAGAGTTATTGCTAAACTTGATGTGAGGTACGAAAGAACGAGTTATACTTCACAGAGAACATATAAGATGACTTTAGGGTATATCCATACATTACGAATGACGTCAGAAGTACCAGTGTTAGTTACGTTGCTTCAGACGTGGTGTAGCAGACGTGGTGTAGCAGACGTGGTGTGGCAGACGTGGTGTAGCAGACGTGGTGTAGCAGACGTGGTGTAGCAGACGTGGTGTGGCAGACGTGGTGTAGCAGACGTGGTGTAGCAGACGTGGTGTAGCAGACGTGGTGTGGCAGACGTGGTGTAGCAGACGTGGTGTAGCAGACGTGGTGTGGCAGACGTGGTGTAGCAGACGTGGTGTAGCAGACGTGGTGTGGCAGACGTGGTGTAGCAGACGTGGTGTAGCAGACGTGGTGTGGCAGACGTGGTGTAGCAGACGTGGTGTAGCAGACGTGGTGTAGCAGACGTGGTGTAGCAAACACAGATCCTCAGGAGGTGATTATTACTATTATTATTATTATTATTATTATTATTATTATTATTATGCTTCACAAAAACAGAAATCTTTCCATGCAGCTCAGGCATGACACACTGGTGTAATTAGCGGTTTATTGAATTAACGACGGAAAAAACAGAAAGAAGAATACAGAGAAAATATACACAACAGAGACAGTGATGCTTTGATAATAGGGAGGAGGAGGGGGAGGGAGGGAGGCAGGTGGTAAACAGACAGTCTACATCAGTAGTAGGGGCGGGGGGGGGGGGGGGGGGGAGTCATCTCATTATTGATGATGGACGCAATGGTTAGGATGAGGCTTTTTTTGTAGAGGTTTGTACCAGCTCAACGCCTTTGTGATGCCGAACAGTAACTAGGAGACGGGGGATGTGTTGGTGATGGAAGGTGCCGGGGTTGGGGATGGTGCTGTAGCTACTTGCCGAACTGTCAGAAGACTTGATCCAGGTGATGGCTGGAGAGAACGTTGCAAGGTCCAGTGTTCTGAGCACCTCTTGTAAGTAAGGGGAACCGAGTATGACCCTGATCTTGTATGTTCTCTTATGCACCTGTAATTTTTCCCCCTTAGGACGCAGCAGCTCTGTGGTAAATCAGGGAGGAAAACTAGACGAGGCAGACATGGGTGAAGCTGGGAACAAGTGAAGCTGTGAAGATGTTTTCGTAGTCATACCCAGGGTAGTCCAGGTGTCTTGTGTCTTGGAAAACGTTAGAGACGGTTGCTGGAACATCTCATTTAAGTACAGATGCTGGTGGATCTGTTAAGGATATTCCCCTCCTGTGTCCCGGGACGCTGGTGGATCTGTTAAGGATATTCCCCTCCTGTGTCCCGGGACGCTGGTGGATCTGTTAAGGATATTCCCCTCCAGTGTCCTGGGACGCTGGTGGATCTGTTAAGGATATTCCCCTCCTGTGTCCTGGGACGCTGGTGGATCTGTTAAGGATATTCCCCTCCTGTGTCCTGGGACGCTGATAGATTTCGTAAGGATGTTCTGATCACAGTACAATATAGTGTCAGGGAAGCTCCAGCTACGTACCTGTCGTGGATGATTACATTTTCGTTTTTCCTTGTCCTGCGAGCTCTGGTGTGCCGTACATCATCAACACACGATGGAAGTCTTGTGTCATAATTGTTACCATATTTTGACAAGGTAGGGAAACACATCGGAGGTGTGTCATCTGTCCTGAAATTTCTCTTGATACTGAATTGAAGTTTGCAGTTTTTTTGCATTTGCCAGACTGTCTAGCATAACAGTCATACTACTTCATTGTCTCTTTTACTTAAATGTATGAAACTCGTGTGAGTTACTCTGAATGTTAGATGAGAGAGATAGAGACGCAGTTTCATTCTGTTGTCAAGAGCTGTGTATATGGCAGGCTAATTTTTAGGTTTAGTGATGAAGGTGTTACTTCTTATGGCATGATGTGGTATGACGACCTGGCCTCTTGTAGGTCAGGTCAAAGGCCAGTAGCCAGGATGGTACCGTCGTGATCAGGATGTTGATGCGCAATACCTCTGAGTTGGTTGTCTGCGGCTCGAGGTCCCACTGTGGTGTGTTGAGACTGAGTTGTCATTCAAGGTCCCGTGGTGTAGGTGTATGGGCCTCCACCCGTTCCATGTGCGGCTTCTTGTGTGTATGTGTGTGTGTGTGTGTGTGTGTGTGTGTGTGTGTGTGTGTGTGTGTGTGTCTGTAGTGTGGGAGGGAGGAGTGCACTTGGTATGGTGGATGGCGTTCTTGGAGGGGTGGCCAGGCCATTATACTGCCTTCCTGTTCCATTATCCCACTCCTGAACCAGCTAATTGTTGCTGTCCTCTTGCTGTGTTGCAACGCCAGAGTGGAGGGGTGATTTGGTAGAGGATGGGGGATTGGAGGGTCTTGTGTTGCGATAGGGAAGGGAGTGGCGTGTTGCGGCGAAGGCACTCTGTTGCCTGAGGTATTGTGTGTTGCGAGGGCAGCAGGAGAGTATTGCGGGAGGGCAGTTAGTAGTAGCAGTGTCTCTGCTAGAGTTGTGTGTGTGTGAGAGAGAGAGAGAGAGAGAGAGAGAGAGAGAGAGAGAGAGAGAGAGAGAGAGAGAGAGAGAGAGAGAGAGAGAGAGAGAGAGAGGCACAGGATGCGAAACACTGAAATGGACTTTCCCATCGTGGTGGTCTGATAATGGTAGTGTGATGGTGGTGGAGGGAGGGGTTAGTCGGGGGTGTCTCTCATGCACTCTGCATGAGAGACACTCAAGTCACAAGCATTCCTGGTTAGAACACATGACGGTGAGTGCATCATGCAGCCCCCCCTCCCCCTCACCCCCTCTGTTAAGTTACATGTCACGCGGAGTGTCGCATGGTCCCCCCCCCCCCCCCCCGCTAACCTGCATGGCATCTGTTGAGTGTCATGCAGCCACTGGTAGCCTGATGATGTCTGCTGGGTGTCATGCAGTCGGCGTTAGCTTGTGTGACGCAGTCTCTCACCGCAGCACGACACCCGCTGAGTGCCTCATGCAGTGTCTGTCCGTCCGTGTGACCGACCCGTGATGATCATCATGCTACCCATTTCTAGTTTGCATGACACTCGCTGCATGTCATACATCCACGTTGAGTGTCATGGGACCTTCTGATTGAGTGTCGTGCAGCCCTTGTTAACCTGGTGTGTGACCCGTCGTGACCAGTGCTGGCTGGTCAGGAGAAGGTATACAGCGAACGTTTAACATTCACCTGACGTCACGCATACCTTGCGATGGTTTACCTGAACTTCGTAATACCCTATGATGGTTTACCTTACCTTACGTATACCTGAAGATGGTTTGGGAGGTCATCTACCCCCACAGCTGGGCCTGGGACCGTAGTTGTTTACATGTTAACAAAGTTGTTAAAACTCTAAAGTTTATGAAAACTTTCCGTGACTTTTAACTCCATCATTTATTTCAACTGGCTTTCAGTTGAAGCTTGGACCGTGTTATTTACCCAGTCATCAGTAGGAACATGCAATGACCATGATTTTAAGTGAGGGTTTATATGTAAAGGTCTAACTCTGAGACTTGTGTATTCTCAATTGAGATTTAGATTGTCTTCATAGACAGAGAAGTATTATTGTGAGGTTAGGAGGTCCGTGGTTATGTATCCCATGGTGAGGTTAGGAGGTCCGTGGTTATGTATCCCATGGTGAGGTTAGGAGGTCCGTACCATGGTGAGGTTAGGAGGTCCGTGGTTATGTATCCCATGGTGAGGTTAGGAGGTCCGTGGTTATGTATCCCATGGTGAGGTTAGGAGGTCCGTGGTTATGTATCCCATGGTGAGGTTAGGAGGTCCGTGGTTATGTATCCCTTGGTGAGGTTAGGAGGTCCGTGGTTATGTATCCCTTGGTGAGGTTAGGAGGTCCGTGGTTATGTATCCCATGGTGAGGTTAGGAGGTCCGTGGTTATGTATCCCTTGGTGAGGTTAGGAGGTCCGTGGTTATGTATCCCTTGGTGAGGTTAGGAGGTCCGTGGTTATGTATCCCTTGGTGAGGTTAGTTGGTCAGTGTCGGGCTGGGGTTCTGGGCTCTCGTCTTCCCATGCAACTCGCCTGACCAGGAGCCTCATACCGCAGGCAGCAGGGTAGGTAAACAGACACCATAATGGAATATTAATGCCTCTTTACGATATATATATATATATATATATATATATATATATATATATATATATATATATATATATATATATATATATATATATATATATATATTCCTATGAGTCCACGGGGAAATGAAGCACGATAACTCCAGGATTATTAACGTTTTCTGGTGGTGGTGGAGGTTCGTGGCTGTACGTAGTGCACACAGAGGAGGTAACTGATGATATTACTGCGCCTAGTGTGTTGTGGATGATACAGCCTCGCTGACCAGAGGCCGTCTTATGAGAGACTCAACAGAACCACATTTACAGCAGTAATGTCTACCCTCTCACAAGACTAGCTTCCCCACCGACCACGAAGGAGTCCTCTGGACTGACCACTTCCAGGCGCTATCACTCCGCCCACTTCGCTGCCTTAACCACCGTTGACCCGGCGGGTGACTTTCGCCAGACTAACAGGTCCAGCCCTGTGGTTGTATGCGTCCTACACTGGGATGTCTGCAGCTTCAATGTGCACCATTAATGAGTCTGATTCTTGATGTTTTAATATATCCTGCTTGTGTTCACCTTTCCGTACGCACGTCCAGGCCACGTGAAGGCTCACCATAACATGCCAGTGAGCAGCCACGTAGCACAAGTGTGGTTGTATACTGAAGTATTCTCGTTGATATTCGTGTCTCTGTATTTCTTGTTCACCAAGTCTGTGGTTTTCGTGCCTGACGCATACACTATTTCCATACCTTCTTTCCCTAGAAATCTTTCCATTAATCAACTTCCACTGTGTTCTCATTACTTTGTCTGCTTGCTGTCTCTTGAGCCTTTCTTATCAGTGTTAATAAATCCCACTGGATACTTTAGTTGCTTAAAGTCTTCAGTTATGTAGTTAGATTCCTCACTGCATATACGCATCGCCCTTAAAAAGAACCCGATCACTACACCGGATTTTGTTCGTCCAGTGTGAGCAGTCATGAAATATGCGACATTCTATGTTTGTCGGTTTCCGATACAATGAAAATTTCTCCCAAAGAAAATCTTAAACTGTGTATTGACCACGATTATGTCTCCTCACTGAGTCTGGTTTGCACCCTGACCTTTTTATGACCTCAGATCCCACATAATCAGATTCAAGTGTTACTTGATCCCTTATTCTGCTTGGTGTATCGTGTATGATATTCTTACAGTGTGTGTGTGTGTGTGTGTATGTGGATGTGTGTGTGTGTGTGTGGATGTGTGTGTGTGTGTGTGGTGTGTGTGTGTGTGTGGATGTGTGTGTGTGTGTGTGGATGTGTGGATGTGTGTGGTGTGTGTGTGTGTGTGGATGTGTGTGTGTGTGTGTGGTGTGTGTGTGTGTGTGGATGTGTGTGTGTGTGTGTGTGTCTGTGTGTGTGTGATTTATTTCTGACTAAATATACGTAGATTTATCTGGCTTATGGGATCTGTAAGAGCGTGGCGTTAAAAATGATATATGAGGTGCATCGACAATAGACGTTATGGTTATTGTGTTACACCCTATGTACCGTCAGTAGACATCATGGTGGGTGTGGTATATTCAGTTTACCGTCAGTAAACATTATGGTACGCATGATACACCCAGTGTACCGTCACTGTAGATTGATTCTCAACGGTACGTGATGCGATTTGTCGTGGTGGCTTCCTCAATCTTCGAGACGCTCAGAGGGTCACACCTCCGTCACCCAGCATCCCAGCCAGTCAGTCTGCCAGCCAGTCAGCATCTCAGCCAGCCAGCCAGTCAACCAGCCAGCTAGCCATCCACCCAGCCACCTAGCTAGCCAGGCAGCCAGTAAGGCAGCCAGACACCCGCATACCCACCTCGATTTGTCAATCATTCATACGTACATCCACCACCGTATTCAGCCACACATCTGTCCTTTTCATCCGGCTCTGCATCCTTCCTGCCATCTCTCTATCCAACATTTTAGCTCTCCATCAGTCTTTCCGTCCTTTTCATCCCTCCATTCGTCGAACTTTCCACATCTTCATCCTATTATTCATCAGTTTCTCATTCGTCCACCCTTCAGTTTACCACATAGCCTCTCCTTTCATCCATTCTTTTCTGACATATCTCTCCATCGATTGATACTCCATCATCCATCCGTCCATTCTGCCAACTCCCTCCCTCACCCACCTATCCAACCATGTACACTCCCATCCATCTATCTGTCCACGAACCCCAACACCTATTGTTCATTCCAGTCCAATCTAGCCGTCCACTTACGGACCAGTGTCGTCAGTGCCCCGTCCAGTGACAGAGAGGCACTGCCCTACATTGCGACAGTGACCTTGATCTCGACACACTCTCACCTCTCCCCTGGTGATCCTGGCCATCACCACTCTGTACACCACCTCGACACAGACCCAGACACAAGCACAGACCGAGTTCGTGTACACGTGGGGACACACACACACACAAGAACAGACACAAGACTTGAACTCAGACTTACGGACGTAAGAAAGACAGGTGGACTCAGACTTAAGCACGGACGTAAGACTTGTGGATTCAGACATAAGACGTAAATACAGTCGTAATAGACATGTAAAACGCAGGCAGAAAACCTTAGATTCAGACATAAACAAAAACGTGAGGCATAACTGTATAGACGTAACTTAAGACGTAAGAATAACAGAACAACGAAAATCTAGGCGTTATAAAGTAGATGGTACGTAAAATCGTAGAAACCGTATCGTCGATGTAGAAACTGTGTCGTCATAGATGTAGAAACCGTATCGTCGTAGTTGTAGAAACCCCATCATCATAAATGTAATTGCGACGTTAATCGTAAATGTACACACAGAAAACGAGGATGTCAGGATAGTGCGATACCACCAGTAATCCATCATTATGGTCGTAAATCACACATACAAGAAGGGTATAACGTGCTCTCGGGTGCACGTTCATGGTGATGGAGGGTCGGAGTATGTGGCCACCCATCACAACAAGGGTCCAGGACTCCCACAGCGAGGACGGGTGTTTACAGTAGCCCCTCACCAGCCTCTCCCAGGTAGCCCCTCTCACCAGCCTCTCCCAGGTAGCCTCTCTCACCAGCCTCTCCCAGGTAGCCCCTCTCACCAGCCTCTCCCAGGTAGCCTCTCTCACCAGCCTCTCCCAGGTAGCCCCTCTCACCAGCCTCTCCCAGGTAGCCCCTCTCACCAGCCTCTCCCAGGTAGCCCCTGTTATGGAAGATGTGCTGGTCTTCGAAGCGAAACAGCTGACCTGTGGAAGGATCTCACGAGCAGATGACCTGTGCAACATATGACCTGTGCAACATATGACCTGTGCAACATATGACCTGTGCAAGATATGACCTGTGCAACATATGACCTGTGCAACATATGACCTGTGCAACATATGACATGTAAAAAGATGAATTTGTCTTTACGGACATGGAACACCTTAATGTAAAGTGTATGTTGCTTATTGACCTGATGGTCTATGACGAGGCTAGCAATAGTATTGTAGATTCCCAATGTATATAGATGGAGACATAGTGGTAGAGCAGAAGGCTCCTCCCCATCCATCACCATAGATGGAGATAGGATAGTACAGAAGGAAGCTGCTTTCCATCCACTTCTCCCACTACTACATTAACAGGCAGGAGAATAGCAATGACGGAACACCATGTAGTGTGTAGCGAGTGTACTGACTTGGAAATTTAATTGGAAAGAATAAACGTAGAACTCATTCACCTCTAATGACTGGTGCTGTATACTTTGAATATTTTAGCCACTGTGGTCAAAGGAAAATGGAATTTGTGCGTATTTATACTGTCGTTCGTGATCAAGTATATGTTGTTTACTGATAATTGATATTATTAAAGTATTTGTCTACACATGATGTACGAATGTTGGCAACCTTCACCTTGCCACGTTGGTTAGGAGTATATTTCCATGTTCTATGACTCTTGTTGAAGAATCTTCTGCCCAAGTTTGTAGTACGTTTTTTCCTTGTAACTTTATACTTATTTTTTGGTCACTGTATCCGAGCGTAGCGCGAGGAAGCTATCTTGAGTTGTGTTAACGAAATTATTAAGTATTTTAGAAAGTTTTTGTTTGAACTTTTTCGGAGTCTGAGTGTTTATTTTTCTTAGAGAAATTGTTTTAAGTCTCTAATAACTTTTTTCATGGTTTATTTCTGAACCTTGTTGCTCTTCGTTCAACTTACATAAGACTCGGTAAACATCACGAGAAGACTTTGATGTTAACGCACGCTGAACTGAATTAACTCCACCCCCCCCCCTCCTCCCCCACCCCCAGCAGTCCTATCCACAATTATTCATGTTAGCAGAAAGTTGTGAGGCTCGTGTGCTAGGCCCATTGGTGTCCCAGGGTGTAGCTGTGTATATCGGTGGTATTCTCGACCACGGTGATGATATTGTGCACTCCAGGGTGTTCGAATTGTGTACACTAGGGGTGTTTTATGTCAAGGGAAGATATTGTGTATGCCAGTAGCATCCTACACCAGGGTGTAGGTATTGTGTATACCAGTGGTATTCTACACCAGGGTGTCGGTGTTATGTATACCAGAGTGTGTCACGTGGGTGTGACCTGCACCAACACTACCGAGCACATGGCTGTCCCCCCAACCCGCCCCATCCTCCTCCTCCGTCACCCCTGCGTCGACCTTAATGTTTAGTTCGGCTGGTTGACGTGGTATTGGGCGGGACCCCCGAGCGTTGACGTGGTATTGGGCGGGACCCCCGAGCGTTGACGTGGTATTGGGCAGGACCCCCGAGCGTTGACGTGGTATTGGGCGGGACCCCCGAGCGTTGACGTGGTATTGGGCAGGACCCCCGAGCGTTGACGTGGTATTGGGCAGGACCCCCGAGCGTTGACGTGGCCTTTGACGTTGACGTTTTATTCGGATATGTTTACGTTTAGACGTTCATCATTACTCACAACGTTGACCTCGACATATCAGTTGGACCAGTTTGCGTTTGAATGATCATCCAGGACCCCCTCGTGAACGTTGTTTGACAAGTTGAAATTTAAGGTAGACAAGTTTACGTTTGAATGTCAGCCAGTATCCCCAGCGTTCACAATGACGTTCCAATTAGAAAATTTTGCGCTTGTGTGTGTGTGTGTGTGTGTGTGTGTGTGTGTGTGTGTGTGTGTGTGTGTGTGTGTGTTTATTGTGTGTGTGCGAGAGAGTCGGGTTGTCTGCCGTTGGCGTCCCTCAGAAGCCTGATATATTATCACGTTGAGGTTGAAGATTTAATTTATGGTTCAGTTTCAAAAGTTTACATTTCTACGTTCGTGAGGGCCACAGCCAGCCCTGGGGATGTCTTGACTTAACCTGGTGAGATTAGTGGCGAGAAGCATTTACGAGGAAGATGTTGCACGGTTTTTATATGACGACGACAGAAAGATTTTTGTCAAAGTTTTATGATGAGGGGGAGAAAGATTTTAAAAGTTTTATGGCCCGAGGATTGAAGTGTGTTGGGTGGAATACGGAAATAGCATTTGGCAGATAACACCTTATATTAGGGTGATGAAACTTGTTGACGATGATGGAGATCAGAGCAGCCGGAGTCTTGCCTCCCCTGATGCATTATGCAGCGCAGGATAGGATACGGTGGAGGAGCACCTGCACGTGTGTGTGTGTGTGGTACTTGGGGTCGTCCTCTATCGTGCAGCTGCCACCAAGGCTGGCTGATGTATACGTCTGACACGTCCTCAGTCAGGTCTCCCTCCGGTCACGAGACGCGTGGAGATTAAGACGAGATTAAAGACACAACTTGACTGGGGTAAAGATATCACCTTCACGAGAGACAGGGTCGTCCTGCGGGTCCTCATGCTGAAGGAGAGACCGTATAGACTGTTGATGGACCAGCGCCTGGGACTCAGTGTAGCTGCCTGGAAAACTTTACTAGTTAAGTGTTAGAACGACAGGACAGACACAGCATCGTCAGCATTACACTGTCGTGAGGAGGCGAGAGAGAAGGGCGTGTAGACATCCTGTATTGACCCAGACAGCGACTCACCTCCACCACTCACAATTATACTGACGGCCACAAGCAGACAAGTGACGAGTCATGGTCGTGATGTGGCATGGGTCTCAGAGTGCAACGTACCGGGTCCATTTCACCTGGTGTCAAGCTCTCAGTGCCTGACACGTATGACAGCCACTGCTGTCATTCAAGCCGTCTCCTGAAGGCACGGTTGTTATCAACCATGCCATCGCCGTCAGCAAGATATGACAGGCAACAGTCCATGAATAGGTATTGTAGGGCTTGGCAAAAATATTGCTCCTAGGAAGCCATTTTGTTGTGATATGTGACGACATAGGTGTGGACCTTCTCGTGGTGCTTGACGTTCAAAGACTGCCATGGCGTTCAAATACTGTCTTGAAATGAAGAGCCTTCCTTTACATCTAAACGCTGCCATGACTTTCAAAGACAGACTTTACGTTCTGAGATTGTCCTCACGTTCAGAGAGACAGCTTATACGTTCAAAGTTAACCTTTACGTTCAAAGACTGATGATGTTATCATGACCAAGAGTCCACTCGTGCAGAAGAAGGTCGGTCGTTGACACAGTGTGGAGGCTGCAACACACACCACTGTGGTTGGTCTTAACTCTGGTGGCAACGATGAGGTCTTGCGCAGCCCTCATACTGTGGTGCACAGCGATCACGCTGTGGTGCACAGTCATGAGGCTGTGGTGCACAGCCCTCAGACTGTGGTGCACAGCTATCAAGCTGTGCTGCATAGCCCTCGGACCACATGTTGTACATAGCGATCAAGGTATGGTGCACAGCCGTCGGAATGTAGTGCACACCGATCGAGCTGTGGTGCACACCCCTTAGACCATGGTGCACAGCTATCAGGTTGTGATGCACAGCCCTGGGACTGAGGTGCACAGCGATCAGGCTGTGGTTGATCGTCGCTGTTGTTGATCCCGATCGTCCTCTGTTGCCCCGTTATTCTTCGGTTGGCTCTGGTCGTCCTCCGTTGGCCCCGTTAGTCTTCCGTTGGCTCAGGTCGTCCCACATATGACGTTCATTCTCCCGGCATGATGATGTGGGCCAAGTGATCACCATACCTGCGCATGTAGTGGATGGTTCGGTCATCCATCAGTGGTGTGTTGGAGAGGGACATTGTCTGGATGACCCATGGCTGGGGGAGTCATCCATCAGGGACATGTGGGTGTTGCAGGTAGAATGTCTCGTATACGTTGTTACGCTGTTGTCATCCAGGTGGCAAGTAGCGTCTGGGCGACTGAGCAGCCATGGTTGCCGGGCTGGAGGACCCCCACACTGATGGTGTCGACCGGGGACCATAACAACCAAATATGGACCTCTTGAGCACGACGTGGTAATCGTAGAGCACGACGGAACGACCCTCGACCGCGATGGCACGACCGTTAGGTATGATGGCCTGGGATAAGGTTCAGGTCGTAGGCCATCTCATCGTACCTCGGGGTCGTACGACCGTCCTGCTCTCAAGTCGCACAGTCGTCCCCAGTGAGTTAAAGATGCGCCACGGTGAGAAAGAGGATAGTGGAAAATTAAAAGATATTAAGATGTCAAGAACACATAACAGGAACTCCAAGTCGAGTTTAATTCATCTCACACCAGCCAGACACAGCAGCAAGGTGGCACGTTCAGCGTGACCCATCCTCTGTCACAGTCAGCAGGCCTGGCGTGTTGGCGGTCGTGTCGTGCGTTCATTACCGCCTGTGTTAGTCGCGTGGCGAGTCATTGGACTGAGCACCAGTGGTTCAGAGCCGCGATAAACAAATAAAGTCGGCTCGCCTCTCGTGACGTGGCGGGTAGTGGTGTGAGTCGGGAGTTTGTAACGCTGCTATTGCTCGTGTGCTGTGAACTATCGTCTCTCCGGGGGTTATGAATCGACCTCTCTCTAGGGTTGTGAATGGTCCTGTATCTGGGGGTAGGTTATGAAAGGTCTACCTTATGAATTCACGTTTTCTGAAGAATGATCACGAAGGGTAACACGCGGCTTTGAGATTATGATACACCTCTAGGGTTATGAAACGTCATCTCTGTGATAATGGCGATGTATGTAGGGTTGTGAATGGTGCCTTTCTCTGGAGTTTACGCTGTACACAGAGACGCTACCTCCTAGCTGTTGATGGACAGACGGTACAGCACTACCATGCCCGTACTTCGCTGGCGGCGGTACGGGGAGGGGAGGCAACAGCACAGCTGGCTGGCTGGCTGGCTGTTCTGCCCAGCACTCACACCCACGGATGACCTCTACGCCTTGTGTGTGCTGAAGGGCCCCATAGCCTCGGGTTAAGGAGACAGGAGGGGTAGGGGATAGAGGGAAGGATGGGTATAGATAGGAGGGTTGGGGATTTAGGGGAAAAGGCAGACGATGTACGTTGTTGCTCTTCTCTCATTGTGGTATTCTTGACGTCATCAGGACATCGTGAGGTCATAGGGACGTTCCTGCTGCTGCTGCTGCTGCTGCATTGTGACCGAGGATGTGACGTCACCAACCAGTTCTGTGAGTCAGGGTGAGAGGCGGGCTGGATCTCTGGTTTCCGGGTGTTATGTTATTTGAACTTGCCATTGTGAAGGAGTTGGTCTCCCCCTCCCTCACACACACACCCTCCCCAGAGCAACCGGCAGCGCTTATTGTGTTACGTCCGTTGGTGTGTGTGTGTGTGTGTGTGTGTGTGTGTGTGTGTGTGTGTGTGTGTGTGTGTGTGTGTGTTCGAATACGCGAGTGTGCTGTCCTGTTCATTCCAGGGAGACCACAGCAGGCAAGGCGATGCACACTGGACTGCTGACGATGTTAAACAAAGCCCCAGATAGACGCTTGCTCATAAGATTTCGAGGGATAACAGTATAGAGACAGATTATTGGTCTCTCGCCATCTGTACAAGCAGTCAGGACGGGCCTTCACAAGGCCAAGGCCCGCGTTAAGCACACACAGACCGGGCGAATCTAACACCAGTCGTGTGCACACATGCTGACGTGAGTTTGCTCCTGCTGTTGATGCTGTACAGACCAAGTGTAAACGTTGCCAGCGAAGCTTCTCTCACACCTGTCGTAGATTTAGTGAGTCCAGAGATGATTTCTACCGAACATTGTAAGTTATGTGTAAACATTCCATCCATAGCAATGCTCTTCCTCAGACATTTGAAAAGGATCCCAACTTGGCCGACTGTAAATACGTCACTTGTTATGGATTTTGATAAATAATCCAGTCATCGTTGTTTAATATTTGTAAACAGTTCACTTACCATGTAAATTACTGAATCATTTATTCAACGCTCCACAATCCGTGCCAACAATTTTCTCACATTGTAGCTTCTGTTATACCTGAACCATGGAGGTCCACTGCCTGGACCATTTGTGTACCCTGTATCCTCAATTGCGCCACCGCCCACAGGATGGGTAGTGAACGTACGGTGTATTCCACGCTTTCACGGCGGACATCAAGTAGAAATGAATCCAGCATTCATGCTGTCATGACAGCACCATCGTCGCCGCTGAAGCCACCGTCAGTACAGGAGGAACACCATTCCCACATCATGAAGGAAGCCACGTTCATAAAGGAAGAGAGACGAGTAATAACATCACTGGCTGGTGCTCATGTCAAGTCCGGGTTATAGAGAGAAACAAACCAGACAGGCTGTGATGGGGTCGTGCATACCACCAACCTTGAATTTTATCAAAATCGTCCAGAAGTGTGACAGAGCCAAAGATGGAGGGAGGAAGATGAGTTATGCTGGCAGAGGATACTGGAAGGGGAGGAGACCTGCATTGGCATGTGTGTGCGCGCGCGCTCTCTCCTCGACACACTTAACGTCATAATGACATACAAACGTATAACGTCCAGACCTCCACAGGTACAGGAAGGGCCGCGCAGGACAGCATCCTCCAGAGCCAAAGGGAATGTACTCACGAATGGCAGATGGAGGAACAGATCTCACTGTAAGGCTGTTATGCTGGCGCCTTGTGTGTGCTTTCGTCAGAATGATACATGAGTCTATGGCACCACACATGTTGATGAGGTTTACTCATGATGAATAGTCCACAAGCTGGACTGCTTCTGTGAACACACACACACACACACACACACACACACACACACACACACTGATCATGAGCCACCACGGGCCAGCCTGGGGTCAGACCCTCACTGATATGACTCCTGGGCGTGGCAGTCGGCCTACACCCGTCCCAGGTGTTCATCCTCCCCTCGTGGTTGGCCTAGGCTAGGGTGTCTGTGTGTGGTGCAAGTGTGGTACAAGCCATGAAGCATTTAGTGGGATGAGTGCCACAAGAGACAGGTTAGGTTAGGAGAGAAAAAACTTCTTCATAAATCACCTACAAAGCCGAGTACGAGGAAGAATGGAGACATAAGGAATAGCACAGTCATCATGACCCTGAATGACCTCTGGCCGAGAGATTTAGTTCAAACATTTAGGTTACATTCCTGACCGACGACACCTCACAGTACACTCATAAATGCTCACATTCACATCTCGTAGTGGCACCCTCGAAGAAAAGCATCAATTACACTGAGTGTTCATGATTAATTTCCTCTTACTTAAATCATGTTTGTAATTCACAGAGTTATTAAGACACACGTTGTCAACTTAATGTATATTTTTCATTTAATGTTCGTGCACGAACCTCGTATGTTGTGTACGGCTGGGATAGCGTGCAGCGTATTGCATTCATAACTTGTGTGTGTTGTGTGAGGGAGGCGCGCGCGTGTTGCTTGTAACCGAGCAGGATTGTTTTAATAGTGATCGGGGACTGCTTGTGAGGGAAGGGGAGGGGATGATGCATGCTTGATACAGGATATATGACACCCGCCTCTACCCTCCCCTCCAGAGAGAGAGGAGAGAGAGAGAGAGAGGAGAGAGGAGAGAGGAGAGAGGAGAGAGAGAGAGAGAGAGGAGAGAGGAGAGAGGAGAGAGGAGAGAGAGAGAATGTTGCCTCAGGGTTCACATCTCACCACAGGCATCCCCAGCGCCTCACCGTACCTCGTAGTTGCCGTAGTATACACAAGGGAACCATTCCTTTTCGTATATCGGCCACACGTGACGGTACGTGACGTGTGGGACGGCCCACATCTCTCCTACTTTAAGCCTGATACTTTTGTTGTTATGTTTGAGAAGTCGAGAATTTCAGCTTGGGGGAAATTATTTATATTCTAAAACCTTCCCCGAGACTGGGTTGAGCGCACATAGAAAACGAGATGTTCATCTTGCGTCTGTTGATCTTGATAAACACAGGATGATGATGATGATGATGATGATGATGATGATGAAGGTGATGATGATGATGGTGATGATAATGATGATGATGATGATGATGATGATGAAGGTGATGATGATGATGATGATGATGATGAAGGTGATGATGATGATGGTGATGATAATGATGATGATGATGATGATGATGATGATGACTGGTGTAGGGTCGCACGTCTGACACAAGATCGTGGTGAACGTGCCATTATAAGAAGCTCGTCAATGTGTTTTTCTCTCATGCAGCATGATGAACGCCCCTCCCAGATTATGTGGACGTTATCGCTGCTCTTGCAAGGACTGACGCACGACACGAAGGGCGACTCTGTTGGGAAAATGTGACGGCTGTCAGCACATGTTAGGCTGTGTTGAACTTGTGAGGCTTGATCATCTGAGATGAAATAAGGAGACTTGTATAAAACGAGCTTGGAAAGTGGTTACCTTCTGATGTGCAGCTGAAGTGCCAGAGTAGAACCATGCTCTCGTATACTCTCTCTCTCTCTCTCTCTCTCTCTCTCTCTCTCTCTCTCTCTCTCTCTCTATATATATATATATATATATATATATATATATATATATATATATATATATATATAAACTTGTAGACCACGAAGGAAAATCAAAGAAGAAAAATTAACTTTAGCGCTTTCGTGTATTTCAACACATGTACAGAAGTAAAACGTAACAAATCACAGATGGAAGAAAATGTAGAGAAGCACCAGCAGATGTTACCAGGATGACGTGTTACTGAAGCAGGTAGTGAGGGTAGTATGGGATCCTACGTGGACCACTCAGGTAACAAACCTGACCCTACTACTCAGGCTGGGTCAGGTCATCAACACTCTTGCACAAGTCACCGTGAAATATATGTAAGATGAGGTTGTCTACACTAAATAATCCTCTACTAACATTCATATTCTCATCATCAGTCACCTGTATAAGAGCAGATACAAATCAAGTTGTATATATAAAACTTTACAATTTATGGTTGAAGAATCTCCGGACCAGTTCACAATATGTTCTGACATTCATGTGAGCCAACACACCACTACATGGTTGACCTGTGTCTACTGAGGACTTGGGTTCACTTACACGAGATCTTTCCTTCTTTGATTTTCCTTCGTGATCTAATATATATATATATATATATATATATATATATATATATATATATATATATATATATATATATATAGATAGATATAGATATAGATACATAGATAGAGAGATAGATAGATATAAGAGCACGATGATGACGCACCGCCGGACTAACAAGATGGAGACTTTTTTGATCAGGTCAGGTCAGACGTAGCCCCTCCCTCCCCCTCGGCACAGGTCAGTCGTACCCCCCCCCCCCCCAGCACAGGATTCTCCAGGATCAGATTGTTAAGGAAAAGTTTGCGTTGGTGTAACTTTCTGGATTAAACTTCGTGTGTTACCTTTTACGTCGGGATCAGTTTAGACCCACGGGCGGCGCCCCCCCCCCCCCCCCCCAAGAAGACAGAGGCCTCGAAATATTTCGAAATTTTGTGGATGAGGTTGTGTGTGTGTGTGTGTGTGTGTGTGTGTGTGTGTGTGTGTGTGTGTGTGTGTGTATGTGTGTACCTTTGTTCCCTCGTTCCCATATTATGAACATTTTTGGTAACTTGGTATGATTTTTGGGTCGGGGGAAAATCGTCTTCATCATTTGTGTAAATCAATATTTGTTTTAAGTATTTGAGGAAGTTATGAATGGGTTGAATTATGGGCCACACCGTCTACACGACTCAGCAGGAGGGAACCTGCATCATATATTTTTATTGCATCGTTAAATCACTAACCTTATGTTTTGTTGTTATAAATTTACTCCGTTGGTCTACATTCATTTTCATTTATATCTTACATTTCAGCCTTCATTCTTATTTATATTCATTCACACGATGAAGTGAATGAGACACGTGTAAAGTGTAGCAGTGAGAATTATACAGATCACAGTTGAATTATAAATGATGGTATTTGGAAGGTCAGTAAAGAGAGGGAGCGAACCAGCGAGGTCTTATAATAATCCTTTGTTTTAGATACAACCCGGTAATGAGCAGGGTTTTTACTGCCGCTGGTGGAATAAAAGATTGTAATGTCTCTGAAAGAGAGAGTGGAAAAAATAATTAAAGAGGGTTGACCCCATTAGTTCATTGTTCTCACGTCAGTGATCCGGGAACTGAGCGAAATTGCAGGATTTGTTCGTTATACTCTCTTAATGACTGCGAACATCGCTACAATGTTGCCTGATTCTATTCATCACCAGCTGCTCTTAGTGAACAGCAGCAACATTATCATTTGTCCGTCACAAGAATATTCTTTCTCGCTGTGTTGTACGTTGCGTCATCAGTCATTAAGTGCTCTATAAATATCTTGTGTGTGTGTGTATGTGTGTGTGTGTGTGTGTGTGTGTGTGTGTGTGTGTGTGTGTGTGTGTGTTAGTTTAAAGAAGAAAGTCTCTAAACTAAACTTATCATAATTATCTTTGTTTGAGGCTTTGTGGAGAAAGAATACTTCCCACGTATTCCCTGCGTGTGGTAGAAGGCAACTATAAGGGGAGGGAGCGAGGGACTGGAAATCCTCCCCTCCCGTTTTTAATTTTCTAGAGGAAGGAACAAAGAAGGGGGCCAAGTGAGGATATTCCCTCTAAGGCTCAGTCCTCTGTTCTTAACGCTACCTCGCTAACACGGGAAATGGTGTTGGAGGTTTGTATGTTATATGGAAGTGCGTGTTCACATGCACTATATTATATATATGTAGAGAGGAAGAAGATAACTTTACCAGGTGTAGGTGTGGCCTCCCCGGCGGGGTGCCAGGTTGTGTACATGCTGGGGGAGGTCTGCCTCACTTGGTGGTGTGGAGGTGTCCCCCGCTGGCCGGCCACACCTGGTGATGTGTGGCCAGGTATGTCACAGCTCCTCCTCTGCTGTATCTAATGGTTCTTCCTTACGATGTCAGTAGGTTTCGCTCTCTCCTTATCGTCACAATCGTAAACTTGGTGAATATTCTCTTTTAACCTTTTCTATGATCCAGTTTTTTCCATGTGTTTCATCGTGGCGGGTTTGAGGATTACAAGACTGGTTGATGTGATCAGGGAAGTGTTGTGTGTGTGACAATTACCTGTGTAGCGTCGCCTTCATGTATGATGCTCATGATCATGTTTCCCACAAGGAGGGGGGAGGAGTAGGGTTATATCTGCCGTGCCTGCAGGTCATGAACAGCGGTAGTGACGACCCTCACAGGAGAGGTGAACGACTGGTGCCAGTACGTCAAGATGGTGCTAACCTGGTGCACGTGCTGGGTCATCATGATGGTACTACCTTGTGCACGTGCTGGGTCATCATGTTGGTGCTACCTGGTGCACGTGCTGGGTCATCATAATGGTGGTACCTGGTGCACGTGCTGGGTCATCATGATGGTGGTACCTGGTGCACGTGCTGGGTCATCATGATGGTGGTACCTGGTGCACGTGCTTGGGTCATCATGATGGTGCTGACCACCGCATTAGTGGAGTCAGCCAAAATCTGGGTGTTTAAGACCCCGCTCGTCAATAACGACAATGACATGATAGTCTCACCAGGTTGGGCAACTGAGAAAGATCCATCTGAGTAAGTCCTTAATGGCTGCTGGGAAGGTGCGTGCACGCTTCTAAACAGTGAATCCCACCTCCCTGCTGAGGGTCCAGTTTGTGTTGGTCAGGTTCAGCAGTTCTGTTCTGCACCAAGACTTGAGAACCTCCCCACTCACTGCTGGAGTCTCGTACATACATATTCCTTGAGGTCGCACGCCAGACAGAAGGTGGACTCCCGTGTCCTCCTTTACTTTTCCTTTACATTTGGCTTTCCTTGATGCAACTACTTCCAGTGTGGAGCTGGTGTGAGATGAAGGCGTTGCGATTGTCAGTGTCGTGCTGGACACTGTGCTGTTATCAACATAACCATGTGATGATAAGGACTGAGTTGTGTAAGTGAGCAGCTGATGGAATCTGATGTATTATGAATCATAACAACACGCGCTTGTAAAACAATTCCTTATAATCTCTGCTTTCTGTTTGACAGTGATGATATGTAAATGTTTTTTCGTATTGCAGTGTTTGACATGTCATTTTTGTCTTTTGTTAAGGGAAGGAAGAAAACTTGGATATGATATAGTGACGGAAGAACATTATTTAGTCCTGTTTATATATTATCTCCTCATATATACATCCTAACATGAGGACATCCAGGGTGTCTTATATCAGTAATTACATTTATGTTTGCTGATTCCTTATTCTGACTCATATGTAGATGATTGTATGCATTATCCTGATTGATCATACTGCATGATCAATACATATCTATAATGAATCAGAAATAAAACTAAATATGTACAATTTATCAACCATTGTAGTGGTTGATATGTACTATTTCATGCATTATGATACCCAAGGTTTGATATATTACAGAGTATATCTTCATGTTTTCCTCAATATTGACATAAAATGATTGAACATGCATGAATACTAACCAGATTATTGTCGTAAGAAATGGTCGTATAAAAGAATTTACAAGATAGTAATTAACGTGGAGAGACGTAGTTAGCGTACTGAGAATGGCGAAGATCTATGAATTCCTTTAGTTTGAAAACCAGAGAGAGAGAGAGAGAGAGAGAGAGAGAGAGAGAGAGAGAGAGAGAGGATGAAGTGTGGTCGTTGACGTTATTGAGACGAGACAAGAATTAATAAAGTTAACCCCCCCTCTCCCTTACAGCTAATTACCGGGCTAACTGGCCATCAGGCGGGAGTAAATGGATTTACTCAGGGTGAGGCAAGACGCCATCTAAAGTTTGGAGCGAGAGAGTTGTCTGGTGTTGTGTGTGTGTGCTGGGGAGGAGGGAGATGTGGGGGGGGGGCAGAGGCCTGGTGGCGTGGAGGGAGGGATGGTTTGGGGAAGGTTGGCTTGGGGGTTGGAACGTATATTGCCATACGTTTTTCGATGGTGTAGTTGTAGCCTAGTAAGTTATTGGCCCACTGAATATATATATATATATATATATATATATATATATATATATATATATATATATATATATATATATATATATGATTTCATTATGCAACTATCCATTTTTTACTTACCTTTTTTTCCTGGTTTGATACAGTGTTGTTTTCGTTTAACGTAAACACTGAACAAAGACAGTCAAAACAGATGAAGATTTTTGTGCCGCAGAACAAGCTTAGTTAAGAGAGCGTGACGTTTGTGGTAATGTCAGCTGAGCCAGAGAAAGTATGTGTGATGTGCGAGAAAAGATGGTGAGAATATGCCTGATATATGAGTAGAGGTAGCGGCAGTCTTGCTGATGCATAATCAAGAGACATTGAAAGTATGTGGATAGTGAAGAAACCAAGAACAGTACAAAACACCTGAAGGACACAGACACTGTCACGTTTCAGTTAACTACCACACCTTCAGCGAATACAACAAGACAACAGTTGCTTTCTCCTAAAACGATGGGAGAATGGATCTGTGGACTTTCAAGACAAGAAGAGAGCAAACCAGTGATGACCGTTTTTCAAGGCACTAATACTCTTGCGGATAGAATACTGCTGTGTGTTACATCACCCTAAGAAAAAGTCAGAAAAACTGCAGAACTAGAAGGTGTTCTGAGACCTTTCATGGCTGCACTGACAAGGTAGAGAAACTGAACTACTAAGAACAACTGAGATCACTGAGGCTTTACTCTATGGAGCGCAGACGGGAGAGGTATACCACCATCACATACACTTGAAAAATCCTCAAAGGCAAGGTTTCCAACCTGCACTCGAGAATATATCCCTGCTGGCACAACAGGTATGAAAGAAAACTGTGTAAAATATTAGCTTTAAAAGGAAAAGGCAAACAGTATGCACAGTAGAGGAAAAAAAAGGGAGTATATACATTGAACATCCGGGACCCAAGACTATACAACACATTGCCTGCAACACTCTTCAACATAATGGAATGCGCAGTAGAGATTAAGGGAATGTTGTGGACGAGTATTTACAAAGTGTACCAGACCAGGCAGGCTTGTGGTGGCTACGTGGACCTGCCATGCGTAGCGTCCAACAGCTTGGTCGACCACACTCAACAGCCTGCGACCTTGAGAGAGAGAGAGAGAGAGAGAGAGAGAGAGAGAGAGAGAGAGAGAGAGAGAGAGAGAGAGAGAGAGAGAGAGAGAGAGCTTACGTCTTGTCTCATGGTATTCACTTTTCGTATCTTTCTGTTCCTGCCTCATTTCCAGAGGACGTTCCATCGCTCCAGACTTGTCCGGCTGGAAGGTGAAGGTAATGAAGATGGATCCCCGTAATGGTTGATGATGGCCTGTGTTGTGGCCCCTTCAAGTGGCCGAATTTTCCACTTGCAGGTTCGTGGTTGGTGGTACAGACTGGGCCGCTCAGTCCCCCCGCTCTTGACGGGGTGGCAAAGAAATATTTCACGATTGGTTTTTGTGGAGCGTGGTGTGTGGGGTGAGGTAGGTCGGTGGCTTAGAATATTTTGTGATGTTTGTCGCCATTGTTCCCTTACAACACTGCTGAGGAAGAGTTTGGTTTGTTTGTTAGGCTTTAGTTGTGTCAGATGTCAAGGTCATCATCAAGGTCGTCAACCTCATGTTAATAACCGACAGCCACAATATCTTGACCACCTTCTGTAAGTGCAGGACTTACGTCTGGAGTGTGACACGCTCTCCCTGCGTGTCCACCCGCAGGAGACTATGCAAGTCTTCCTTCTGCTCGCCAGTAATCATGGAATAAGTCTTAACTCTCTTGATAGAAGCTAGAAACCTTCCAGGTATGGTCGACATTATAACTACGTTAAATTTAAGATTGATGCAAATATAGACTTTATAAAAGTGAATTGTGCACACACACACACACACACACACACACACACACACACACACACACACACACACACACACACACAGGTGAAGAAATTTCAGGAACGGTTATTATTTTATAGAAGACACAGACGGAGCACATCTTCAACATACCTGTGGCACAAGCAAGGGGGAGGGAAGAGATAGCATAGTGGCCCCTTAAACTGACATTTCTCAGAGTTAATAATTCACCAGATTAAGGTGTACACAGAGCGGTGGTGGATATTAGGTGAGGGGTAGTCGCTGGTGAGACAGGCGTCATGTAGTACATATAAATGAATTTTTCTTGGACACTAAAGTATTTATTAACCTCGATATGAGGAGCATAACTGAGGTCAGTTGATGCAATGATTATATGGAAAAGAAGATACTGAAGAACAGTGTGACCTCATCATGAGAATTACCTCATATTGTTGATAGAAATATTGGCCACACGTCAACAAACGATTGGCCTAATTCATTTCAGAATTCTTGAATACGCTCGTATTACTGACGGTCCCTGAACTGGTGTGTGACCATGCTGAGGGAACTCTGACACAGTGGTGTTGAAGGACGTGTTTGTGGCCAGGTTACAGAAACTCACATCTTGGAAAGATTAGGGAGGATTGTTACCGTGTGGCCGGCCTAGGTGAGTTCGGGTTATAAAACAATGATAGAATTAGAAAATGAAAATGAACTTAATAATAGATTTGTCGCCAGGTCTGATAAAGAAAAGCTGCCCGGAAGGAGTTATGAGGGTTGTGAAACTAAGGTGGCAAACATGAGAGAGGAAGGATGAAACGGATTTGACCATCAGAGTACGTACAGCAGGTGTTGTTGATGATACAAGATGAAGGTCAGAAGTTATAATAAACGTATGAAGAAAGTTAGAAGTGAAAAACAGATTGAGGCAGTATTTCATTGATTTATGACAATAATCCCAGAAACTGCTTCTGTCAAAATATGTTACCCGGGATCTTCCTTAAGGTTCCTACCGCTCACTGCTGCGCTACTTCCCTTAGCAGGAAAATGGGGACCCCTTTAGAGTGAGGATTTCTTTCACCAGACTGTCCTCCCACAGATACAGCCTCGTTAAGTAACGTTTCACTCGCGCTGTAACCTCGAGCAGGCTTAGTCCGGTAACACAGTTGAGAGAGTTTGGACATTGATAAAAAGCGCGTGAAAAAATGAGACACAACCCAGCTAGAGAGAAGAGAACGTAGTGACATTGGTGAGAATAGAGAGGTTATGAGGGCCAGCATGTGAAGACTGAAGTAAAGCACTCAAGAAAACGACTGCGACCTCAGGTGCAGACGACGTACACTGTCGAGAAGAGTGACGGAGGGGCGGAGGGACTGGGGCTCAGGAGCAGAAGGAAAAACTGTTGGGTTTAGGAGACGAACGGACACATGGGAACACACATATAAGAGAGGAACGGACACATGGGAACACACATGTAACAGAGGAACGGACACATGGGAACACAGATGTAACAGAGGAACGGACACATGGAAACACAGATGTAACAGAGGAACGGACACATGGGAACACAGATGTAACAGAGGAAAGGAAGGTGTATAGGGGACAGTGTACTACCCCAGAGGCAAACATATATGGAGTATATGATAGATGGTTCTGTAAGGTGCATGGTATTCTGACCGAGTGAATAAGAGTAAAACTGGCATGAGCTAGACCACAAGGAGACGTAGATTAATATCGACTTTTGAACTGAATGAAGAAAATTTGTCATGAAAAGAAAAAAGAACATCAAGTGAAGAAGTTGAGAGGATTGCTAGAGATGGTAGAAATGGAAGGTTTGGTTTGGGAGATTAAAGAACAGGAAACATAGACGTGGTAAACGGAGGGGAACAGTACTGATGACGGTAGAAGTGGAATGTTGTTGCCAGGAAACCTTCCGGCAGGTAAAGAACCCTGCCCATGTGAAGAACCCTGCCCATGTGAAGAACCCTGCCCATGTGAAGAACCCTGCCCATGTGAAGAATTCAATGTGGTTTTCATCAGAAGCGACAGCTCAAAGGTAGAACGAGAAAAGAGGTAAAGAAAACATCCAGCGGTTGAAAAATGGAGTGACATCTAAAAAGTTCAGAAAGCAGATTAACGGCGCCATCAGCACGGGGAGACAGGCTCTCTCAGTAATGCTGGCTGGAGTGACAGTAATGTACATCACTACTGGTGGACGAATGGAAGATGAAAGAACGATCATGAGAAACCAATTTAGATACTGCTACTGAGGATGATGACACGAAACGTAATGATAAAACCCTATCAAGTCTTTCCTGACGACTCGTGATAACAAGGAAAGATAAGATAAGGGAGGAGGAGGAGGAGCTGGCTCTCAGTAAGTGAGAACTTAAAGTTCCAGGTAATGCTGGTGGACGGTCTATGTAAACGATACATTATGGGAAAAGTAAAACCATAACAATAGTACAATAGAGCTATCATTCTAGTGTTGATGGTGCACAGTCCTTCAGAAAGTATTAATGAGCCAGACAACTTATCTAAGAAATTTACGATGACACATGAAATAATGTAGGACGAACGGAGGAAACCCACCCACCTCAGTGATGGTAAAGTGGCCATAATTTAGGGGTTTTATGAAGAAATTATTAATTGATGCATGAATTCGCATGGAGACAGAGTCGTATAAATGCAAGTTTCTTGAATGTGGACAGGAGAATTTCCTGTATCGCCATGTCACTAAGCACACGATAGTCAGGAGGGCTGACGCACTATCAGTTCTTGATCTTATCTTTGCGTATAGTAACACTGAAATATAAGATAGTAAGTATGACACACCACTGGGAAAAAATGATCATTTAACATTCGAAAGTGCCCACATAGTTGATGGGGAGGTAGAAAGAATATGAGAGAGGGACTTAAGATTTGTGTGAAATATGAGAGGAAAACAGAATCCCCAACCCAGTAGGGAAAACATTTCTACAGAAGGTTCTGTGAAGTCCATGATAAGCGAGTTTCTCCATGGGTGCCATTGCAGGAGTTAGAGAGAGAAGCTTGGAAGATATATATATATATATATATATATATATATATATATATATATATATATATAGAGAGAGAGAGAGAGAGAGAGAGAGAGAGAGAGAGAGAGAGAGTAGTGAAGTGTCAAAATGCTGAACTTAGGGATGTAGTGAAGACGGCACAAAAAGCCGTCCAGGACATGAAGGGTTTAAGAGAGTGAAATGTAGCATCTTTATGATTCAGCAACAGACAAACCTTGTGTTAATAATGAATTGTAGTCAAGGGAGAATCTAGAATTGTTCCGTGACTGTGTGTGTGAATTAAATCTGGCAGCTAAAGATCAACTTATCATGCTGAGAGATGTGGAGGAAAGGATCTTTGACGACGATGAGGAAAAGATCAGAGAATTGGTAAGTCGTGAGGTGTACTGACGGTGGAGGAGACTGTGGTGGGCCAAGTACCAGCCAGGGAGATGGTATGGGCTGGAGACCATAGCTGGCACTCACTCTTGATCTGCAATGATGATGATGATGATGATGGTGGTGATGATGGTGATGATGATGATGATGATGGTGGTGATGATGGTGGTGATGATGGTGATGATGATGATGATGATGATGGTGGTGATGATGGTGATGATGATGATGATGATGATGATGATGATGATGGTGGTGATGATGGTGATGATGATGATGATGATGATGGTGGTGATGATGGTGGTGATGATGATGATGATGATGATGATGATGATGGTGGTGATGATGGTGATGATGATGATGATGATGATGATGATGGTGGTGATGATGGTGATGATGATGATGATGATGATGATGATGATGATGGTGATGATGGTGATGATGATGATGATGATGATGATGATGATGGTGATGATGATGGTGATGATGTGCTGGATGGAATGGATTTGTATTTGAATATGTTTGCGGATGATGCTGATGTCGTGTTTGGGTCACTTTTAGTTTAAGTTGTAAGATATTTATTGTCTGTATCTACACAGACAAAGCGCATTAGTGAGAGCATAGGTGAAGGACACTTAGCTGAGGGTAGGTGGAGGTCAGCACCCTGGGGCGCGCAGTGAGTACATGGACATAAGAGGATGACAGGTGGGCCCGAGTGGGGCCCAGGGACCCAAATGGGTCCCCCTCCCATCAGGGGGAGGGAAGTCAAGGATACATTAATACATGATATATATTGTTACAAGATAGTGAGTGAGTGATGCTGACCACAACATAGGTAACAGCATCGATAGTGAGTGAGTGATGCTGACCACATCATAGGTAACAGCATCTGTGTAATACAAAGCAAGTTTGAAATATGTCATACTTATACAGGATGGTCACGCCGTCATACCCATGGGTATACTCAAGGTATGAAGTGGATCCTGTCCTCTGTATATTCTGTGCTTCGTGAACCAAATCGGAAACACATTTGATTATGATTATGTATTACGAATGTACATCACGATGTTAGTTTAACACGTCACTGTTATCACCCAGGACCTCACCATGACTGGTGCCATCATCAAAGGCCTCACTGTGTCATGGCTGAGGACCCCAGCATAACATATTGTACTCAAAGTGTTGGACGAAAATTCTTGGCTGACATGTTGACTGGGATGATCCGTCCGTCAGTACACACAACACCTGCACTTTACTGACTGACTGACTTGGTAACGCTGAAACATGATAACATATGATGTTCCCTTCACATGAATATGTGCCATAAGTTAGGAAGTCATAAGTGTTAATTTCCTTTCATGAGGTCAGTTTCCCGTGGAACGAGGCACTCGACGTCATCAGAGGTGCCGCTGCTCAGACAGTGTAACCATCGTAAACTGGCAGTATAATTGAAACGGTTAATTACCTTTTATTGGGTCACTTGGGCCAGCGGGGAATTTCTCTCCTGGGGACTCTCGATGCTGTGTTTGGACCTGACCATTACCCCCGACTGCGCCAGACCACTTCAAAGTTAAGTCTCATGACCTGGTCTCACCATACACAGGTCACACATGGGCCTGTGCAACACTGAAAGGGTAACAGCAACATACCACCAGATACTGGAGGTAACATTTTGTTTGTTTGTTTGTTTTTGTATATCAGACCTTTGACGTGTCGAAGTGTCCATTCGTGAAGGTTGGACGATGACCCATCATTCTTGTGGTTAGGTCACAACTCTTATTTTGACGGTGGACAAAGTTTGCACTGAGTTTCACTGCAGTTCCTCCAACTGCTTCACAAATTATGCAGGACGCGCAAAAATAGCCTGACCTCTGGCGTGATCTTGTCCTTCAAGGTACGACTCTGGAAATGGGTCGCGACGCGCCAGTGGTGTGGTGAATGACGCACGTGTACATTACCCTGGCAAACACCCTAGTAGCTCACACGATATGGAGCGGATATAAGAGTGACGAACACACAGATACACAGGAAATTATTATAAGGCGTGCTCGCTCTTCAGACGAGGCCTTAGATAAGGCATATACTTGGTAATTCACAATGAAAACATCTAAGCTAGGGGTCAAGTACCTTCTTCACGAGCTGACAGCATTTACAGCATCAAAACCAAGCTACGTCTTAATGATTTTCGTTCCGTCTTCCTGACAAGATGCTTCTGCAGAGTTCCAGATAGGATGATTCTGAACAGACTCTCCCACAGAATGACCGACCTCATGTTGCCATACACCTGTGGTTGCACGTCTGGCAACACAGAACATATCTGCATCACAGCCCTGTTGACGTGGGGACCGACAGCACAGATAAACGCTCCTTGACCACTGCATCTGATGTTGCTAATAACCAGGTTGTGCTGAGTGAGACCTGTATAATGTGTGTAAGTGATCGACTTGTACGCGGGATAATTTTTTGTCTCACTAACAGAAGATTGACCGCCTTCTCTCAAGACAAAGATAGTGAAAACAAAGAAAAATATACACAGCTTTGCACTGTTGAAGATGATGCATTGAGTCCCACATTGTATAATGTACTCAACAAAGCCTCACTAGAACCAGTCATAGAAAATCCCAGGATCATTACCGTTAGTTATGTACGCAACAAAAGCTACTGGGAAACGGAAACTGCAGAGAAAAAAGTTGTTCAGTACATTAACTGGTAAACATGCAAGTGGAGACTGTCAGATAAAAAAGAAATTAGTGGCACATAATCGACCATGTGTCTTCTTTCAAATGCCATCGTGTGTCAGTTGCACGTGTACTGCAACAGCTAAACCAGAACTAACTTGACTCAAGCTGTCAGAGTTTTGCTTCGTGTTAACACCGCTCTTGTCAGAATGATGTAGTTGGCCTTTATAATGTTTATGATATCGTGTACCAGCTTTACTACTACATAACATTAAATGCAATAGTATATTTCAATAAAGACATTTAACATAAAACCCCTGATTATACTTGTCTGTCCAAAGACCATTAAAGTACTTCAACTGCTGAAAATATAAGATATATTTCAAGTGATTTTCAGGACTGAAGTTGATCCGGATGATGTCCCCTCCGTCAAAATGATAGAACACATATGCAAATGGATTTGGTTCGCAGCAACCCGCATGACTGATTCACACACCAATTGCATAGAATTAAGAACTAACGGCACTTCACGCCAACCTGGTGGATCATATTCCCTTGATGTCACCATACATACTTACCCACTTCAGGAACTAATTGCCTTTCACCCTCACCCTCAACACATTGGCAAAACCAGTGCTCTTAAACACATACAGAATCTCCACACTGAAAATAACACACACAACCCTGCCACTGGGAGGGCTGGAAGTGCTGTCAATATGACCCAGCTTAATGCGAACAGATTAGGGAAGACTAATTATAAACGTGGGTGTCTTTACTTCTTGCCTTATACACCGTAAGACCAGATACAGCTATGCTGTCGTTAACTGGTAGAGGGATTCATATCCATCTCTTGTGGAATCCCTCTCGCACAGTTCCCTGAGAGCATGATAGAGCTGATGTAGCCAAACTCCCAGCCGATAAAGAGGATGTAGAGCACAACATTGGGTTGTCAAAAGGGCCAGTTTAAATACTGTAGACAGGAAGAAGTAGCTAATGTGTACAAATAGCAAATAGGATCTAGTAGTACAATTTTCCATCATATTAAATTGGATTGAGTGAAACGAGTGTATGTAGTAAACAGCAAGACTAGATCACAAGATGTCACTGCTGTACGTTAAGGCTGAACTACATGCAGCAGTGTTGACGCTTTGGTCTAATTGGAGATGTTAATATGCGTTTTGCAGAGAGTGTGGTCAGAATTATGGACACAGACTAGAATGCTATGCCCTAGATTGAGTAAATTGAGTCTTGGAGATGCACCTGACCAACCCCTGCTAGAAATACGACACCATATTATCAATAGTGATACACATGATGAAGTCCTGACGTATTATTCACTTTTCATTTGAGTGGACAACCTGAAAAGCCTGTAAGCTGATGTAATGAACCAGCTGCCTAACAACCTGTCATAATTATTCGCTCACTGCGGTCCTACAAAGACCCTTTGTGACCTTCGTAATCCTTTTGCGCTACCGCTCACAGGATGAGCCTGGCTGGCACATTGAATTAGCCTCTGTTAGCGGCACAAACTGACACTAACCCGAGCGGTGCTCCATCCACCTGGTTTAAAATCCGGTGGAAAGCTTTTTTCTGGTTGTCGTGAAAATGATATTAGTTCAGTGCGCGCGACAGTAGTGTATTTCCTGCTGATATCAGAAACATGGCCTGTGTCTGACTACCTCCACTTAGGACTGGGTGGGAGCCGTACCGTTGTGATGTGGGAGGTGCACCAATGTTGTATGAGGATGAATTATCGTAATACGTAGATACTTCACTGTAATATGGGCGCTACACACTGTTGGTATGAAGGCTACAACATACTAATATGGGATCTACAGCATAGTAGTAGTATAGGGTCTGGACGATGTTATGTTTGTCTTGTATTGACCGGCGTGACCCAGGCATGACATGCCCAGGTCAAGGCCACCTTGGGTGAAAAGAAAATCAAAGAGAAAATGAATTAGGATGATAGTTAGGGTTTCGAAGATGTTTTGTAGACCTAACCTAACTTAACCTAACCTAACCTAACTTGACCGAACCAAACCAAACCTAACCTAACCTAACCTAACCTAACTCTAACTCTCAAACCTAACCTAACCTAACCTAACGCTCAAAAGTTGTAGAAAACACGGAAGAGGGAGGAGATATCCTCAGTTTAGCTGTTCGAAGAAAAGGAGGAATTATAGCGGTTAATCTTCGAGTGGCTTGCGTCCACAGAGAATCTATGGGAAGCATGATTCTGGTTTAATCCTTTGAAGCTGTCGAGGATAGTGGCCTGAACAGGTGGTGTAGAACAGCATCATGGTGGCGTATTGAGAGGTGTGGTTAGAGAGATGTGATGCCAGGACGATTAATGAGACGGAAGGTAATGAGATGCTAGTATAACATGGGATCTTACCATTGCGATATGATGAATGAGTTTTTAGAATTGATAAAGATATTTATCACAGAATCGTAAGTTTTAGCATAATTTTTTGAAGATTTATGCCATAATTGCTGGCAATTGTGTATGTATGCCATATTGGCTGACGAATGTGTGC
Organism: Panulirus ornatus; assembly: GCF_036320965.1. NCBI lineage: Eukaryota > Metazoa > Arthropoda > Malacostraca > Decapoda > Palinuridae > Panulirus > Panulirus ornatus. The sequence continues at coordinate 1,263,009 of NC_092230.1, read as the reverse complement.
CATATAGACAAATGAAAATATATGTATATCCATATAGGTTGCATCACGCCCTTACCCCATATCCTCCCCATTCTTCCACTCCTTCCCCACTCCACCATGTCCTCCCCACTCCCCCACGTCCTCCTCACTCCCTCACCTCTGGTCCGACGCTGGTACAGACGATGGCTTAGTTAAGGCAAACATAGCATCTTACTGACCCGACTCCATCTTCCTCGTCACAAAGGACAGCTGAGGAACCGGACAATATCCCTGCGGGTAGACGATGCTTCCCAGGGCACTACGGAGGCCACAAGGACCCATTAAAATCAAGTTGGTGTCTTTCTCCTTCATCTGCAGACTTCCTGCGCGTCACCACACTCGATCGACCAAATTTCCGGCGGCAAAACGAGGCTGTGAAGCGGCAGGCGTACTCCCAGCATGGTCGATACTCCCACCATGGTCGATACGTGTTTGGAATTTTATGTTTATCAGGTTCGGGCGAGGCTAGTCACACGAGCGTCTCTCGCGGTTGCCAAGTGTTGAGGTAATAATGTTATGATAATATTCACATTCACCACAGCAAGCTTTTCCTCGCTGGGTTCAGAAACCAACCGTCTCTTATTCTTATGTTATCTCCGACGGTACGCAAGGCTATCTCCTTTACCGCGATAGTGAGGTAGCGCCACGAACAGACGAAAGAAAGGCCGCATCCACTCACATTCATTCTTTAACAGTCATGTGTGTTGCACGAAGCCACAGATCCCTATTCACATCCAGACCACACAGACATTTCCATAGTTTACCCCGGACGTTTCACATGCCTGGTTCAATACATTAACAGCACCTCAACCCCAGTGTATCACATCGTTCCAATTCGCTCTATTCCGTTCAAGCCTTTCACCCTCCTGCATGTTTAGGCCCTGATCGCCCAAAACTTTTTTTCACTCCATCCTTCCATCTCCAGTTTGGTCTCCCCGTTCTCCTAGTTCCTCCACCTCTGTCACATATATTATCTTTGTCAGTCTTTCCTCACTCATCCTCTCCGTATGTCCAAACCATTTAGGAAACCCTCTTTTGCTCTCTCAACCACACTTTTTATTACCACACATCTCTTTTGCCCTTTCATTGCTTACTTGATCAGAACACCTCACACCCACATATTGTCCTCAAACATTGCAGTTCCAACAAACCCAACCTCTTCCTTCCACAGTCATATCTATAGCCCATGCCTCGTATCCATATATAGTATTGTCTGGACTACTGTTCCTTCAAACATCACCATTTTTACCCTCCCAGAAGACAACCTATCTTTTCACACGTTCTTGAGCGCTCCCAGAACCTTCACCCCTCACCCACCCTATGATTCATTTCCGCTTCCATGGTTCCTTTTGCTGCCATGCTTGTTCTCAGGTATCTAAAACACTACTCTTCCTCCAATTTTTCTCCACTCAAACTCATACCCAATACGGGAGAAAGATATGGATATTGATGTATACTGCAGATGGATGACCTTGGAAGGCCTTATTTCCAGTCTATATTTAGAATCATTATCACCGCTGACGTCATCAAAAGGGACTATAATGATGGTGAAAGAAAGCAGTTCTGTCATACAGTAGATTCCAACACTGCTTTACGAGAGAGTGAATATTTAAAGCATTTATGATCTCCCTAGTGAGTGGAGAACTGAGGAAATTAAGTTGACTAATTATCTGTGAAGTGTATCGGACCAGCAGCGTTGTGAAGCATACATGGGCCTGCGGGCCTCGGGCTCAAACAGCCAGACTGATCAGAAGGCCGATAAAGCTGATTGGTCCCGAGCCGGGCGGAGGAGGTAGAGAGATTCCCCCCACCCAACCACTCACAGGAACAGGGAAACACACACAAGGACATCTGCTAATGGTTTCATAACTCATTAGATTATTTGTTAATTTATCTGATAAAGAATTGTTCAGTTTGGTGCTCGTTCACTTAAACTGTTCGCGTCTGCTAAATCTCCTGAGCTGAGCCAAAACTGATGAAACTGGAAACTCTGAGATGATCCAAAATTGATAGAAGTGTAGACTCCAAGCTGAACAAAGCTAATGAAGCTGGGGACTAAGCTGAACCAAAGCTGATGAAACTGGAGACTAAGCTGAGCTAAAGCTGATGAAACTGGGGCTTTAGCTTTGGAGGTCGTGGGGTGAATACATCAAGTCTTGATCACTGTGAGAGTTACGTGATGTTATACTCGTGCGTGGAGGGAGAATATCCACCACGTGTGAGGGGGAGAGTTGACCACGTGTGGAGGGAGAGTGTTGGCCGACCACGGGTGAGGGGGAGGGTGACGCGACCACTTGTGTAGAACTAGTGACCGACCACAAGTGTGGAGGAAGAGCCCCACGGCCGACCCCAGGTGTGTGTGTGTGTGTGTGTGTGTGTGTGTGTGTGTGTGTCCTCGCGTCGCTTCCCCCGCTGTCTGTGTAGCGCGTCATCATCATCATTACAATTGTACCAGTTTTTCCTCCCAGTCACTTGACGTGTAGGCAACTTCACTGTCGAGTTTCAGTGGCTGTCGGGTGCAGGTGCCAGGTAAGGTGCGCCTCTTAATTAAATGCTGCAGGTGTAGTCGTGTTGCTCCTCATAATATGGGCATAGTGCCTTTAATTACACTATGGGACTCGTTATATTTACTACCGCTTTTATGTAAGACGGTACGATCCTTGAGTTAAGTGGTACGATCCTTGAGTTAAGTGGTACGATCCTTGAGTTGATTGTACGATCCTTGAGTTAGATGGTACAATCCTTGAGTTAAGTGGTACGATCCTTGAGTTAAGTGGTACGATCCTTGAGTTAAGTGGTACGATCCTTGAGTTAAGTGGTACGATCCTTGAGTTAAGTGGTACGATCCTTGAGTTAAGTGGTACGATCCTTGAGTTAAGTGGTACGATCCTTGAGTTAGATGGTACGATCCATGAGTTAGATGGTACGATCCTTGAGTTAAGTGGTACGATCCTTGAGTTAAATGGTACGATCCTTGAGTTAGATGGTACGATCCATGAGATAGATGGTACAATCCTTGAGTTAGATGGTACGATCCTTGAGTTAGATGGTACGATCCTTGAGTTAGATTGTACGATCCTTGAGTATGACGGTACGATCCTTGGGTACCATGACCTGTTCTTTGACCTGACCATTTGAGAGTCAGGTCAGATGCCTCACCGTCATGAACCCAAGAGTCGAACTGTCGTCGTACCTTCCTTCTCAGGTGTCGCACCGTCGCGCTCAAGGGTCATACCATCACGTTCAAGGGTCGTATCGTCGTGCTCAAGGGTCGCACCTTGTGTTGGCTGACACTAGAGCAGGGGTTTACCATCAGCGCCTGCTGTTGGCTGGTACCAGATCAGCAGGATACTGTCAGCAATACCTTGTGTTGGCTGACACTAGGACAGGAGTATGCCAGTATACTGTCAGCAATATCTTGTGTTGGCTGACTCTAGGACAGGAGTATGCCAGTATACTGTCAGCAATACCTTGTGTTGGCTGACTCTAGGACAGGAGTATGCCAGTATACTGTCAGCAATACCTTGTGTTGGCTGACTCTAGGACAGGAGTATGCCAGTATACTGTCAGCAATACCTTGTGTTGGCTGACTCTAGGACAGGAGTATGCCAGTATACTGTCAGCAATACCTTGTGTTGGCTGACTCTAGGACAGGAGTATGCCAGTATATATGATTATGATTAAAGTTTAAGTATTTAGTTTACACACATATTTGGTTTTTCTGTTGCTGAGGTAGACTATTTTTTTTGTGTGAAGAGAGGAAGTGGAATGGGCGATGACACTGTTGAAACAGTAGTGTACATATGACTGCTAATGATTCATTGTATATGTGATGTTGGCTCGGTGCAATATTTTTAATTACTACACCTGCCCGAGGACTTTATTTATAGATGTGTTTTAAACAATGAGAACAGAAGAAAGAAATGTAAAGTTGAATATTTTACCAAATCTTTGTCTTGTGGTGCACGAAGGGTTGATAATTTACTGGGGCACAACATGAAAAGAATGTTGGATCCTGAACATATTAATGTTTGAAATATCTGTTGTTCCAGTCAATGATTATTTGTGGATTTTACCTTCAGCCTACCTTCAGTTATCATAACATCGGTCAGTGCCATGAAAGACCTCTAAATCAACGACTAATTACAGTGGAACTCACAGTCACTTAGAACTATAGAACTCGCTACTGAAATATATTGGCTTCACACACGCGTTTGATTTCATATTCGTCTATATTTGTGATCATTTTGTGTCAGCAACAATGGCTGGAGGGATTTGGCAACCAATACAGTGTTGTCGGAAATCCTGGTGGAATTAACGCTGCTGTATAGATTATTTAGCAGTAGGAATTATTGGGTCTCTATACCACAAGTGTTTATATATATATATATATATATATATATATATATATATATATATATATATATATATATATATATATATATATATATATATGGTTTGTGTAAGCAGGCAGAATATTTTCTCTCATACACTGTTAAACAGCAATACATATTCAACCCTCACTAGCTTTCTGTTATTTCAATTTGTCTCACCACACATTTTGCTTCATCAGATAAAGGTTAATTGAATGTCCTATATTAATTTTCACTGTATTCTTGAAATACAAGAGACGTTTCGACACAAACATCGTACATACAGGAATTATTCACATGTTGAAATTTTACAAATGAGAACGGTGACGTATAAGATGAGTTGATTGGTGGACCGTGTTCCCTCGGAGTCCAGGCGTGGTAGTGTGGTCGGTGGGGGTCAGACTCGGACGAGGTTTCCTAATCTTCAGTGGATAAAAAGGAGTAAAGTCTCATCGAGGAACCTCTTCTACCAAAGAAGTCCATCTTTTCTCTACTGTACATTGTAGCGCAACTTTGTTGCCTCATGAAAGGGGTCTTGGGGATTTTTGATATATATGTATATATATATATATATATATATATATATATATATATATATATATATATATATATATATATATATATATATATATATGTATATATTATATTCATACAAACCGCAGTGCAACTATTTTTCTGAGACCACTCAGGCGAGCTGCCATACATACCTCGCCTGGACCCCCCACCCAGTCGTCATCCCCGCCTGGTGTCAGTGCAGACGTGTTATCCATGAGGCGAGGCACTCCTGCTGGAGGGAGTGAGCTGACGAGCCTCCGTCCGAAGTTTTTGCTAGGCCGCCTATATTGTACAGTAACGAGTCTGATGTTATAAAACAGGGAAGAGTTGATGGTCACGTTTCTACCTGACAAGAAATATGCTTAGCGGGTGTCCATATATAGGGCGACTGAAAGGTTCCACTCGACATCTTGCTGCAGATCCGTCTATCAAATGAAATCAGAAGATAAGGAAGTAGAGAGAAGACAGGAGCGTCCCTCTCGCCAGCAAGATGTGTCTATACTGATAACATGTGATGCAGAACGCGGAGGAGAGGTGTGTGTGTGTGTGTGTGTGTGTGTGTGTGTGTGTGTGTGTGTGTGTGTGTGTGTGTGTGTACAGGACTGGTTTTACGAGTGATCTTAAAGTGATGATATTGAATAATGTAAACTACAAAGAAAGAAAAAAAGAATCTTAAGTAACATTAGCTGTGCGACGTACGTACACATACAGTATTACTGTGAGCGTTATAAACCTCGATGTTGGCTACAAGGGAGAGTAAGAGAGGGGGTTGCCGACCCCTTCCCTGGCCTGCTCTGGAATTAATGTTTTTTACCCCTGACTACACGTCCATGCTACCTCTCCCGGGCCAGTGGCCTGTCTACAAATGTTTGGACATCATACACAGACGAGCCATCCTGCTCTCCCGGACGGACCTCACGTACGACTATTACCCCCCACACACACAGACCCCCCCCCACACAGACCCCCCACACGCAGACCCCCCCACACACAGACCACATACTGGACCCTCGCCGTCGCATGGCCTTTAGCTCGAGTCTATGTGGCCTCATGATTAATCCACAGGGCCTTAGCCTCAGGCCTTTGCAGCCTAATAGGTAATCCGCCTCTGATAGACACTAATGGATCTCTGGACTTGTGACTAGAAATATCTCTAACAACTTACGTTGCACAGCTTTTTCCTTCGCTTTTCCGTTCTGCCGATACTACATCTCTCTCTCTCCTGATGCCATAGCAGATCTTATCGGTTCTTCTTATCATCTCTAACTCCATCATACATGACTCGCACATTCCCTCACTCCCTGTCGCACATCTCACTCATCATATGCTCCTCTTAGTGATCTCTTTTCGCACAAGAAAAAGATTACCACACTCCCTGGACACAAGCAAGGCTGTGGATTAGATGATATCTGTCCTTGTCTTCTGAGGACATCCTTGCACCTAAGAGCTCTCCTGTGCTTGCTCGTCTTTTTGATTTCGACTTAAAAACCAAATTTTTTCTTTCACCTTGGAAGCACACGTTAGTACAGCCTTCCCTAGATAAGGAATATCATTTTGACCTTTCTGATTATCGTCCTGTTGCCATGACTTCTATTATTTCCAGTCTTCAGATATATCCTCAGCTCATACTATAGTAGAATCCTGAATCTCTTACTCTTGCCATCAGTTATCAGAGTGGCTTTCGTAAATTGAGACCCGCTGGTGATATGCTCCCCTGCCATACTGAAGTCTGACCACCACCTGTGAGAACATGGGAGCCCTGTGTTGAAGCCCATGATATATGGGTAAGGTTTAGACATATTGTGGCATCGTTTTAGTCTGCCCAGCTTCCACTGTCGCCCGTCTGTTTCAGTGATCGTTGACGGATCAAATTCACCCTTTTTTCCTGTCAACAGTGGCGTCCCTTACGATCCCGTCCTGTCTCCCACGTTCTCTCTCCTCCTGCATCAGTGCTTTCTTCGTAACACATAACCAGAAACATTCAAACGCTGACGACTCAGCACTGTATTCTTCTTCTTTCATATCCACTCCATCTTTTCTTGCTTCATCTGTGTCTTATCCTATCACAGCTTCCTCTACAAACTCAGATTTAAACACCATATTTCCTAGCGCGCAAAACGCTATCTAGTTAAGTTTCAAGCCACTAGAACATAATTTCTTCCTCCTTCTATTTCTAAAACCCCCTCAAAACTTACCTGTCTCCTATCACGCCTCTTTAATTCCACCACAACACAATAAAGATACTGGGTATCACCATGACATGTAATACGTATTGGAAACTACATAACATTGATAGTTGAGTTTGCCTTCAAGGAACTGGAAGCCTTGTTCAGATGCTGTAGATTCTCCTCTTGTAAGCTGTTGCTTTCATTATACTTGGAATCATTTCGTCCACGTATGGGGTACTGGTCTCACGTTTGGTGAGTTACTGAGTCTACACAAGTGTTTGATAGTGTCGACTCCAAAGCCGTTTGACTCATCAACTCTCCCGATCTCGTCTCATAACCTGACCCACTTGCCCTGTGGTGTAGTCTTCATTTTCTGTGCTTCTTCCATAGAAATTTGGTTTCTACCCGAGAGCTACCTGTGAGCGTGACCCCCAGCATTAGGTAGACCACGTAATGCTCGGCCAGCTACTGTCTCACATGAATACTGTGTGGCCGTTGACTATTTCAAGTGGGCCGTTTTGATACCTTTTTATTTTTTTCCTTGCACTGCAAAGCTTTGGAAATATTCATCTTCTTATGTCTTACCCAACACCTACCATTTGACCCATTAAAAAAACACAGGTTCCCTGCTTCATTCAACACTCATACAAAAAATTTCCTCTCCTTTCCTTATTTTTCTATCTTTTGTGAGTAATATTTGGAGAGGATTTTATGTGGTATTTATGGACCTGGAGCAAGTGCGTCATAGTTTGTTAGGGATGGATGTCTTGTGTAACGTTCTACGAATCTAATGATAATTTAAAAGTTTTTATATGGTGTTGGGAGGTTCTGCCGGAAGAGTAAAAGCTAGTGTGGAAGTAGGTGAGTGAGGAGGATGAGTAGTTCCTGGTAAGCTGGGCATGCGACAAGGATGTGGTAAGTCACCATGGCTGTTTCATTTGATCATGGATGGGATGGTGAGGGAGGTAATGCCTGGAGGCTGCCCAGTAGATGAGTCAGTTGCTGTATGCAGGTGACAGCTCTGGTGGCAGACCACAGGGACTAACTTCAGAATATCAGAGTCTGAGTGTGTGTGTGTGTGTGTGTGTGTGTGTGTGTGTGTGTGTGTGTGTGTGTGTGTGAAACTAGGTTGAGAGTTAATGTTAACAGCATTAAGATCAGGAGGTGCAATTGAGGTACGAGACAGGATGGTTAAGTCTAAATGAGGAAGACCTGCTGGAGGTGGAGTGCTCCTGGAGACGAGAGTGGACTTGGAGGCAGATGGAACCATGAGAACTGAGTGAGTCATAGGGTGAGCGAGGAGCGTTATGGAGCGTGCGAGTAGAGTGGTATCTGTGAGCACTAAGATGGTGTGCTTGAGTGTAGTACTGTGGTCCTGACTGTGTTGAAGGGATGCGAATCTTAGCCATTGAACGCAAAACAAAAATAAGATGATGAATTTGTTAGAAATGCAGTGCTGGAGGACAGTGTGTGGTGTGAGTCTAGCTGATCTTCCAAGAGTAATCTGACTGAGAAAACTGCCCAGGATCTGCATGTCAGAAGTGCAGGGAGAAAGGAGAGGGAGTGACGGAAGCCAAATTTTGGGTATCGGGGCCTAAACATTCAGGAGGGTGAGAGGCATGCTCAGGTTAGAATGAATTGAATTGATGTGGTACATGGGGGGGGGGGTAATCCGGGTTCCTGGGTACTTGAAGCGGTCAAGGTAAACCAAGCAGCAGTCTGTGGGGCTTGTCTGTGGACGGCAGAATCTGGTTTTGGTATACAGTGCATGAAACCTAAAGATAGTGTATATATATATATATATATATATATATATATGTATATATATGTTGGAAAGGATCACAATTTTGCGCGTGATCAAGATATTCCTATGAGCCCACGGGGAAATGAAACACGATAAGTTCCCAAGTGCACTTTCGTGTAATAATCACATCATCAGGGGAGACACAAGAAAGAAATATAAGTCAGTTGATATACATCGCATGTTTACCAAATGGCGTCCTAGCTTCGTCTCTTCGATGTATATCAACTGACTTATATTTCTCTCTTGTGTCCTTCCTGATGATGTGATTATTACACGAAAGTGCACTTGGGAACTTATCGTGTTTCATTTTCCCCGTGGTCTCATAGGAATATATATATATATATATATATATATATATATATATATATATATATATATATATATATATATATATATATATATATATATGTAAATTAGATCATTGATCGTTTGTTCCTGACGCTACGTCGCTAAAGCAGGAGAGATAAGAAAGCTTGGCATAAGAAAAATGCGTAAAAGCTTAGATCGATTTACTAAAAGCTTAAACTGATTCATTAAAACCTTCACCAGAATTGCTGTTTTCTGTCAGTCCTTTAGTCTCTTTCACACGGTTTATCTCCACTAGACATGCAGTCGTCCCGCTTGTATCTCTCTCTCTCTCTCTCTCTCTCTCTCTCTCTCTCTCTCTCTCTCTCTCTCTCTCTCTCTCTCTCTCTCTCTCTCCCCGCGGCGGCACGTAAGGCTTGATGCCCGGTATTGATCCCTCGTCCGGACCTCGTCGAAATGGAATCGATATTTGCCGAGTTTTACTTTGTGTTGGCGTGATGTGTGCTGCATGGGTCGCTGCCGCACCCCACGTGGGCTGCGTCTCTGGTGGGCTCACCGTGGGCTGTGGTGGGTTATGGTCGGCTTCCATTTGGGTGTACTTTTAAGGGTGTAAGTTGCGAGCTACAGTCATGTGTACAGTTGATGTGTGTTTATCCTGTATTCCCTTAACCATGCAACTGTTGGTGTGTGTGTGTGTGTGTGTGTGTGTGTGTGTGTGTGTGTGTGTGTGTGCAGCCGTTGACTGGCTTGTGTTGTGTACGATCATGGCTTGTGTTTTGGACTCTCCTTGGTTGTGATAACACAGTTTGTGTTGCTGGTGCTTACGGCTTGTGTTGCCAACGCTCGCAGCTCGTGTTGCCGGGGCTCAAGGTTTACGCGCCGCTGGTTTGTGTTGCCTACGTGCAGAGTCACATGTACACCCTGGCTGGACCTGCCGTCCACATGTGTTGCCGTGTTCATGGTGGCTTCCTGTGTTGTAGTGAGGCAAAACTTCTTTTGTAATAACTGTTCACATTTTACATGTCGTACTGCCAGCCGTGCCTGGCATGTTCGTGACAGGTGTGTTTCATAGCTGTGACACAGGTGTGTCTTGCCTGTATGGTGACAGGTGTGTATGTGAGTTTAGCTGTAATACAGGTATGTCTGGCCTATTGCTTGAAGGTTTGTATCTTAGCTTTAATACAGGTCCACCTCGCAGGTGTCTGCCTTATCTGTAATGCAGATGTGCCTGGCAGGTGTGTTTTTTAACAAATGTTTCTGACCTGTTGCTGGCAGGTGTGCGTCAGCTGTAATACGGATGTGCTTGCAGGTGTGTGTCTTCTCTGTAATAAAGGTATTCCTGGCAGGTGTGTGGATTAGTTGTAATACAGGTGTGCCTGGCAGCTGTGTGTTTTAGGTATAATGCAGGTGTGCTTAGCATGTTATGATATAGGTGTGCTTGGCATGTTGTGATACAGGTGTGCCTGGCATATTATAATACAGGTGTGCCTGGCATGTTATAACACAGGTGTGCCTGGCATGTTATAACACAGGTGTGCCTGGCATGTTATAACACAGGTGTGCCTGGCATGTTATAACACAGGTGTGCCTGGCATGTTATAATACAGGTGTGCCTGGCATGTTGCAAACATTATTCATGTGGTCACGTCACGTCTAGCACTGCTTCCGGTGCATGGTGATTCCTAGTTCGCGTGACTCACCATGCAAATATCACTGGGGGGTTGGGGGTTACAGCTCCTACGACAGCTGTTGCTGCTGAGTCTCAGCTGCACGGAGGGGCACACCGCCGGGAGGGGAACTGTTTTCCCTCGCACTGCGCTGCATCCTTCAGCATGGTACGTCGTGTTCTTCCTCCACCAGAGGAATGTCTGCCTGTGTCACCCTTGTTCAAGCAAGTACTTATGTGAGTTTGTCTGTTTTTGTGCTCATGGGACAGACAGACATACAAATATATATATATATATATATATATATATATATATATATATATATATATATATATATATATATATATATATATATATATATATATATTGGAAAGGATCACAATTTTGCGCGTGATCAAGATAATCACATGTTTACCAAATGGCTCGTAGCTTCGTCTCTTTGATGTATGATATCAACTGACTTATATTTCTCTCTTGTGTCTCCCCTGATGATGTGATTATTACACGAAAGTGCACTTGGGAACGTATCGTGTTTCATTTTCCCCGTGGACTCATAGGAATATATATATATATATATATATATATATATATATATATATATATATATATATATATATATATATATATATATATATATTTCTTTTTTTTATACTATTTGCCATTTCCCGCGTTAGCGAGGTAGCGTTAAGAACAGAGGACTGAGCCTTTGAGGGAAATCCTCACTTGGCCCCCTTCTCTGTTTCTTCTTTTGGAAAATTAAAAATAAGAGGGGAGGATTTCCAGCCCCCTGCTCCCTCCTCTTTTATTCGCCTTCTACGACACTCATCGAATACGTTGGAAGTATTCGTTCTCCCCTGTTCCCAGGGACAGTATAAAAAAAGGAAAAAAGAAAATATATACATATATATATATATATTTTTTTTTTTTTATACGATTCGCCATTTCCCGCATTTGCGAGGTAGCGTTAAGAACAGAGGACTGGGCCTTAGAGGGAAAATCCTCACCTGGCCCCCTTCTCTGTTCCTTCTTTTGGAAAATTAAAAAAAAAACGAGAGGGGAGGGTTTCCAGCCACCCGCTCCCTCCCCTTTTAGTCGCCTTCTACGACACGCAGGGAATACGTGGGAAGTATTCTTTCTCCCCTATCCCCAGGGATATAATATATATATATATATATATATATATATATATATATATATATATATATATATATATATATATATATATATAGACAGAGAGAATATAAAGTTACGTCGAGTTACATAGAACACAGATGACACAGATCCAAGATCCAAACGAACTGATCTGGCCTCAATGAAAAGAATTGTCCCCGTGAAGCTTTGTAGTAGAAGAAAATCATGGTAAGGTGTCTTTCCTCAGCAACACGTCAGACGAAAACAGGCAGGAAAAAATATCTTGCAGGATTGACATTCCTGAAGGAAATATTTTTTTTTTGAAAGTCATAAGGTAGAATGATCATGAATACATTATACATCCCATCACCAGACACTTGACTTGACCTTCACCCTCGCGACTTGCCATGTCTATATTACTCCTGGTGTGGAAGAATGATACAGTAATTCTTTCTAGATCCCATAAAGCAGGCGACGCGGGTTAATCAATGTTGGTATATTACCGCAGACTGGCCAGGGAGAGATCTGTTCTTGAGAAGGTAGCACAATATACCGCTACATCATAATGATTGATTGAATGAATTACTCGATACCAGAGAGTGATATGTAATGATCAAGCCAAATTTTGAAGGTATTAAGGGTGCTGCTCTGAACAACGTGTTCTGGGAGCTTATTCCACGCGTCAATAATGTCGTTGGTGAAGAAATATTTCGTACTATCCAGATTAACTTTGACCCCTAAGTTTTAGTCCATTTCGCTCGTTGGTAGTTTTGTTGCTATTGTAAAGAAATTTTCAATACTGACGTTGTTGAATCTTTGAAGTGTTTTAAAACATTCTACTGATTTGACTCGGATACGCCTCTTGCTTAGAGAAAGCAAGTTTGGTTCTCACAATCTGTCCTTGTAAGTTTTATTCTCGCAGTCTGTCCTCATATGGTTTGGTGCGCGTGGAAAAAATCATATTAGTTGCTTTTCGCTACACTGCTTCCAGTATGGGAGGTGGAGTCTAACTAGGCTTAGGTGTAAAGGCAGTATCACATCCTTGCTTTTGCATGTAAAGTTTCTTTGAGTAATTAGTACTGGTGGGGTCTTATGACGCGATTCTGCCGAAAGGCTGGGCAGCTCGCAGCCCTTACAAGCATCAAAAAGGAATCTGCAAAGTTCACTGAGAACGAGTTGTGTGTGTTACATGTTGTTAGGTGTGTGTTAGATGGACTGAATGCCAGCAGCCCACGTGTGGATGGAGCAGAAAGATAACTACCTGGGCCAGGGAAGGGAACTAGAGATAATGATACCCGGTTTATTGAACTAGATGTAGCCAAGTGTTGAAAATATATAGAAGACGATCGTGCATCATGGTAGTAAAGACAAGGGTCAGTGACATTCAAAGAGGCCATGACAGAGGAAATCTACACAATTTGATTTGAATCTTATGCATGTGATTCACCACCAGCTCCGTACATGTGATTCACCACCGGCCCCGTACATGTGATTCACCACCGGCCCCGTACATGTCAGGCTGAATCATTGCTAGATATTTAGGGCCTCGGTCGTCACCCATAATCTCTCAAGTTTCTTCTCCCGTATTATAACCTTTCTCGAGTACTTCTTGCGCGGGAAGGTCTTGTAAGCTGTTCAGTTTTAGTGAAGTTGATGACCGTTCCTCCCGTTTGTTATGATGTAATCCTTTCAGTGATGTTGTCCTTGATTTGTCTGCCTTTGAAAAGTATTCCTTTTTCCATTTCTGAGACCAAGGAGTTGAGGGAATGCTTAAGTTACAGAGGCTCTGGGGTATTGGGACCTGAACTTTCAGGAGGTTGAAAGGCATACAATGGATAAAAAGAACTGAAGTGATGTGGTATATGGGGGGAGACTTGTTGTTTGCCAAATACTCACTAAACACCGGCTCTTGTAAAATCACTCTAGATGGCCTTCCTCAGCAGACACCTGGGTATAGCATGTGTGCTTCCTTGCGAGTGCTGGTGACGTGATGTGGGTGATCATCCGATGAACAGTTAGTAAAGAAAGAAACGAAGGAGATTGGAAGTGTGTGTCTTTGACGAGTGTTTGAGTGTGTCTCTTTGAAGAGTATATGAGTGTATGTCTGTGACGAATGTTTGAATATGTGTCTATTTTGAGTGTGAATATCTTGACCAGTACGCGAGTATGTGTCAGTAAAGAGTGCATAAGCACGTATGCCTGTAAAAAGGAATATTTAGTTCTGTTTGCGACCCGGGATAATGTAAATAATGTAAATACAGAGAAGCCAGACGAGAAGCCCACGAGTCAGTATTTTGCAATTTGCTTTAAAGATAAAACTCATGCACATTGGTGATTCGTAGTTATTAAAAAGAATGATTAATATTTACGTAAACATTTTCCCCTTTCCTGTTGCAGCAATCGTTCTGGGTGTTTTCCTCCGGACATGACAAAATGCTGCAAGAATTTATTTGCGCCTGACTCTGCTGAGCTGCTCGGGCCTGACTCAGGGTCTCCCGCAGCAGCTGGTATAGACCAGATCCCAATGGCAATGTTATGCTTTCGCAATACTTTCAAAGCAGCAGAAGTACTTTACAATTGCCCCATATGGAGAGGAGAAAGGGATGCTGGTTTTCGGGACTGCCTAGGTTACATTTAAATCATGAGACAGTGGCTCGAGGTTCCCCAGGTCACATGTTAACCACGGAATAGTGGTTCGAGGTACACCAGGTCACATGTAAACCACGAGGCACTTTCCCCAGGCTCCCCAGAGTACTAGGCTTCCCCACAACACCCTGAAGTAAAGTAGACTGTGGTTCCTGATTCTCAAAGACACACAACAGATGCAGGCAGTTACGTGTGGCACACAGGCTCTGTCTCTACCCAAATCCTCAACGATGATAAGAAGTTCCTCAGATGATAAGATAATAAGGATATCAAGTTGGTTCTATCTCGTATATCCAAGATATATTGTATATTTTGTGGTGTAAGTTCGTCCATAAATGTATAAATCCCGTTCTCTAACCCGGAGCCGGCGAACTGTTTTCCCGTAAACCTCAGATAAATGGAAATTTTGGGGGAAATTTCGTAAAAGACTTTTGGTCAAGGCTGGGGGAAGATTGTTCCCCCAGCCTTCAACATTGCTCAGCATTTTCCTGAGTCTTGACGTGGTGCTCCCTGCACGCAGGTGGGCAGAGCAGGGACGGGGCCTCCCACACACAGTCTCGACTGAAAACGTGAGAGAACATTTTTAAAAGGGCTTGACGTGTGGGTGTGTTGTGTGTGTATGTGTGTAATTACTGATTTGTACTGTACGGGGAGGGAGTTCTGCACTCGTGGACCCCATATCTTGTACAGTACGGGGAGGGAGTTCTACACTCCTGTGGCTCCATCTCTTGTACTGTACGGGGAGGGAGTTCTACACTCATGGGTCCCCATCTCTTGTACTGTTTTGGGACGGAGATTTACACCTACCCAGGTACACAGGACCAGTCCCTCTCTGATACATACCTGCCACATAGGACCAGGTACAGTGTATCAGTCCCCTTGTGATCCTTACCTGGTCACTCAGGACCAGCTTCACTGTACCAGTCCCCTTCTGGTCCAAACCTGTTCACTTGAGACCAGGAACATTGTACCAATCCCCTTTTGGTCCATACCTGGCCACTCAGGACCAGATACGCTGTACCGGTCCTTTCGCTAGCCACCGTTGACCCAATTTTTCCCTGCCAGTTCTGCACGGTTAGCTTAACCTCTCCAATTCCTGGCTCTCACAACTTTCAATTCAATCTCTTTCTCCTCAATTTCTCTCTCTTAGCCTTTCTATTAAGGCCAGCTGGCCAGTTTTCCCTCAGTGGCTTGGCTCACGGGAGTAGTGTGTGGGTTACTTTTACTGTTCGTTTTCTCTTGATATATATATATATATATATATATATATATATATATATATATATATATATATATATATATATATATATATATATATATATTCCTATGAGTCAGCGGGTAAAATGAAACACGATTAGTTCCCAAGTGTACTTTCGTGCAATAATCACATCATCATGGGAGACACAAGAGAGAAATAAAACAGTCAGTTGATATACAACGAAGAGACGAAGCTAGGACGCCTTTGTTGTCCTTTCTTAGCGCTACCTCGCACACATGAAGGGGGAGGGGGTTGTTATTTCATGTGTGGCGAGGTGGCGATGGGAATAAATAAAGGCACAGTATGAATTATGTACATGTTTATATATGTATATGTCTGTGCGTGTATATATATATGTATACGTTGAGATTTATAGGTATGTATATTAGCGTGTGTGGACGTGTATGTATATACATGTGTATGTGGGTGGGTTGGGCCATTTTTTCGTCTGTTTCCTTGCGCTACCTCGCAAACGCGGGAGACAGCGACAAAGCAAAAAAAAAAAAAAAAAAAAAAAAAAAATATATATATATATATATATATATATATATATACATATATATATATATATATATATATATATATATATATATATATATATATATATATATATATATATATATGTGTGTGTGTGTGTGTGTGTGTGTGTGTGTGTGTGTGTGTGTGTGTGTGTGTTTATATATTTTTCCACAATACTACAAATCCAGAATATGACACCTGCAGTGTGTGCTGTTGTCAGTGTATGGGATATTTTTGAATAGTGTTGCTTGGTTGGCAAGTTGTGTTGAGGTGCACTTCTCGTGTTTATGGAGTTAGTGGGGAGGTATTTTAATGCTATTCTGTTTGGAGGTAGTTTTGGAGGTTTTTGTGCGATGTTCTGTTTGAAGGCAGTGTGAAGACAGATTTTTGTTCCGTTTTTATGTTACGTATTTTGGAGGCAATTGTAATGTGTAGGGAGTGACGTCAGATATGTGATGTTACGGTGTTTGGAGGCTATGATGATGCTGGGAGAGTCTGGTGCGTGTTTTAACTTGACCTTTATATTTTTGCGTCAAAATGTAGGATATTGTGGTATGATTTGTATACAGTATGGTGAAGGTGGTGGACGCTACTCACCTGAAGGTACTAAGTGCCTTCCCCGGCAGGAGGAGGGGTCGGTGGAGGCCACTGCCTCCACAGGCCTCGGTTGTGGTCACTGGTGGTGGTGGTGGAGGTGGTGGTGGTGGTGGTGGTGGTGGAGGTGGTGGTGATGGTTGTGGTCACTGGTGGTGGTGGAGGTGGTGGAGGTGGTGGTGGTGGTTGTGGTCACTGGTGGTGGTGGAGGTGGTGGGGGCAGGTAAGGTAACGTGTGTTTGACGTTGACGGTAACCCGTTGATGAAGAGCAGCAGATGGAGACTGATTGATGAGGGGGTTGTTGATGGCGATGGGCTCAAAAGGCTACCCGTAATGATATGTTTGCAATCGTCTGGCTGTACCAGGCGGGCAAGGATGCGTGTCGCCCCCCCCCCCCTCTCTCTCTCTCTCTCTCTCTCTGACGGATGGTATGTACGACACTGGGTTCTCGAGCCCATCTTGAGGCCTCTCATGGCACTTGTACTTATACTTCATACGTTTAAGTAACACTACCCCTAACCCTCGGGTTATAACCTTACGGGGAATCGTTCATGTCACCATCACAACCTTAATAAGCTGTTCTAACCACTGTTATAACCACAAGCAACTGCTGAAAGGACTACTATAACGACAGGGAATTGAGCAAACCACTGTTATAACCCCCAGGTAACTTTTGACTCCTCTATTATTACCACAAGGAACTCCCCGAACCACTGTTATAACCACACGAAACTGTTCACACTGATGTTGTAGAACCTCATGAAACTGTTCTTACTATTTTAAATCCTCACGAAACTGATCAAGCCACTGTTATAACCTCAAGAAATTGTTCAAGTCAATATTATGATGTACAAGAAACTTCCCGAACCACTGGTACAACCTCACATGAAACTGCACAAACCATTCACAATATATTCAGACACAGCTCAGTAAAGTCTCGCCATTATATAATCTGCGTCGTTCACAACTTGTGCAACTCTGATATTTTTCTTTCTCTTTATCGTGTGATAGATATGTTGTGAGGTTAACTCTTGCATGTAGCAAGAGTAGGTTAGGTGTCGCTGCAGGTCACATGTGCACCAGCTTCTCCAGCTCTCGTTTCTTACCTTTTTCTAGCAGCGCCTCGGGACGTGTCTTACCTTTCTTATCTCTCTGTAATCTTTTATTGTAATATAACAATATTGGTCCAATGAAGAGGAAAGGTAAGTGTAAGACATCCAGCCTGTCTTGTTGTGGCCGTGTTCTTGTGAACTTGTTTCTGAAGTCCATTTTAATGATATATATATATATATATATATATATATATATATATATATATTATATATATATATATATATATATATATATATATATATATATATATATATATATATTGTTACGAACACGTGTGTGTGTGTCCCCATGTTCGTATATGTGTATGGTGTGTCTCTATGCCTTTGTAGGGTGTTGTTGCTATCGGCTCGGATCTCACTTCCCTGACCGTGCTAATTGTCCTAACAATTATGTTTCGAAGTAGATGTTGACCAGTCCTCTCGCACCCTAACCCTTGTCAACGGCGTCAGGTCAAGGCGTGGGGCCAGCTGCGGGGTATGTCATCCCGTACGTTAGCTGCTGTCATGGACAAGGGAGCAAAGAAGTTTGAATATGTGGGCCGGACCATAGGCCTCCTTCAGGCAATCACGTCGAGGGCGTGACAATCAGTCTTTTGACCTATCAAGGGCAATTGTGTCATTCTGACCTATCGTAGCCATAGGTAGCGGGTCAAGGCGTGGCTAGCTGTTCCTGCCTTGCTCGTCCTTCAGATAAAAGGCTCAGACGATCGTCTGGGAGCCGATTCCTTCAGCAGTCCCGTACCCAGCAAGGTAATGTAGGCTTTCCCTGTCTCGAACCCCGTAGCCACCGCTGCCCTAGTTTGTAAGATGTTTACTGTGTCACGTCAGATTTAGCTAAGTGTAACGATGATGTTTACTATGTTACGTCAGGTTTAGCTAAGTGTAACGATGATGTTTACTGTGCCACGTCAGGTCTAAGTGTAATGTTCTCGAACAAAGTGTCATAAAGGAAAGAGATCTCCTGGTTTGAAATCTTATCTGGAATGTTAACTCATGTTCAATGTTAAACTCATGTCCAGTGTTAACGTAAATGATTCATGCCTGATTTATGTGTTCACCTTGTACATTTGAATTCTTTCATTATAAGTAATTCTAACCTTGGTGTTTGTTTTAATCCCATAACGTTAAGATAGCGTTATCCTGAGTTGTGCAATATAACAAATCTAATGTCCTTGCAAAGACAAGGATCAGTATAGTATTTGTAACATATATATGTTACTGGTGACCTTGCTCGAATAAGTCCTGACTTCGTAACAATATATATATATATATATATATATATATATATATATATATATATATATATATATATATATATATATATATATATATATATATATATATACAACACACACACACATCATCTTAACTGTCATACTTTCCCGTTTCTTTCCCCCTCCCACCCTCTCTCCCAGCTGTCTTACCCTCACACTTATCTCTCACTTTTCCCTCCCATCTGTGTCAGTATCCACTTATCTGTCACACTATCCCTCCTGCTTGTCACACATTCCCTCCCACCTGTCACATGCTTCACTCTTCCATGTAACGTCGGAATATAAAGAAAAACACATTGCCTTCCGTGAGAATACAAGATATTCCTCAGAAAGTAAATGTATTTCTTGTTATCTTATTTTCTTGTTTATTTATTCTAACACATCTCAGTTTTCTGTTGGTTTTGCTCGCGTCTCAGGCTCCGGTTAGTGTGTGTGTGTGTGTGTGTGTGTGTGTGTGTGTGTGTGTGTGTATGTGTGTGTGTGTGTGTGTGTGTGTTTTTATGTTTTGACTTTGGTCGGATGCCATCTGGAGACTTGTTTATATTCTCTGGTGTTTAATTTTCTGTATGTTGAATCATTTATCTGAGTAAATCTTGTTGACTTATGGGCTAATCTATCTTTTAATGTGTGTATGTGTGTGTGTGTGTGTGTGTGTGTGTGTGTGTGTGTGTGTGTGTGTGTGTGTGTGTGTGTGTGCGTACTTCTCTCTACTAATATATGCGTCAAGATCTTTCCATACACAGTTAGCACGTAGCGATTACCGTATGAGAGAGAGAGAGAGAGAGAGAGAGAGAGAGAGAGAGAGAGAGAGAGAGAGAGAGAGAGAGAGAGAGAGAGAGAGAGAGAAATCCCTCCCTACATACGACCAGGGTTTTGGAGTGAACTGTCTCTTAAGAAACTCATTGTAAGCGAGACCGAACAGTAAACAATGTTTACAAACATTGAGTGACGTCACGGGAACAGCTGATGGAGCTTCCCACTTAGGGAGGAGATCGTACAGCTGGCTCTCTTCTCCCCACTTGACACCTTCTGACACGAAGATGGGAGAGAGGGGGTGAGAGCTTGGTGAGGGAGGGAAGAGGAATTGGCTTGGGCTTGGCGTGGGGACTGGTGCGTGTTTTGCCAGTGAATTAAGAGACTGTTGTGTTCATAGGTGTTTGAAAAGGTCTGTGAAGAGAGAGCCTTGTTGTCAGTGGGTGTTTAATTTGTTGGTTAATGAATGCCTTTTTATATGTGGATGTGGTGGTGAAGTGGTATGATGGGCGAGTGTTGAGGATATAGTAAATGGAAAGACAGTGCGTGGCTATCAGGTTGAAGCAGATGGACAACGTACATGAATGGTAAGGATATATTAGATTAAGAATTTATACAGTGGTAGGTAGAATGATGTATACTGGCATTTCATACACGGCTTAATGGAAGTAAGAACACTGGTGAAGACTGACCAAGATGAAAAATACAGATAGTGTACGTGGCTGGTATGATGAAGTAATGTACAGGTGTACATGGCTGGTCCTAGTAGATATACTGTACATAGATGAGCAGCGTAGACTGGATAAACTGTACATCATGGGTGGCCGCGATGAGACAAACAAGCAAACTGTACATATGTTGGTTAAATGATAATTAATGTACAAAGGACGAGCAGAATGATACACTCACTTACTGTGTGGCCATGATAAGATAAACACTTGACGTGGATGATCGTAATGATATAAATATTTGGTGTGGGTGGCCATGATGATATATATATATATATATATATATATATATATATATATATATATATATATATATATATATATATATATGACGTGGATGATCATGATGGAATAAGCATTTGGCGTGGGTGGTCATGATAAAATATATACTTGACGTGGGTGGCCATGAAGAAATAAACACTTTACGTGGGTGATCATAATAAGCACTTTACGTGGGTGGCCATGATGAAATAAACACTTTACGTGGGAGATAAGATAATGAACTGTACATGTTTGTCAGGAGTGTGAGAAAAGAACATGTGATAGATACATCCACAGGGTGAACACACAATATATTATATCATTAAAGTTTGGTATGTAGTGTTTACTGGTGGTATGTAGTGTTTACTGGTGGTATGTAGTGTTTACTAGTGGTATGTAGTGTTCACTGGTGGTATGTAGTGTTCACTGGTGGTATGTAGTGTTCACTGGTGGTATGTAGGGTTCAGTGGTGCGAGGGTACAAAGTTCCTGCTGGAGTAGTCAAAATGTTTCGCCAAACAAGAAATTGTCACAGAAATGTTAAGTCGTCAGGTAAATATGAGGTTAGGTTTCTGTTGCACGAATTATAAGAGCACGACCAATTTAAGAACCTTATAATGTATTGAGGTATGATCGTTGAACACGACAACACGACCCTTCAGTATGAAGACACAGCCCTTAAGCACGACGGTACGACTCTTGAGCACGACGCCACGGACTCTGAGCAAGACGGCACGACCATCGAGCAGGACGTTTGAACCCCTGGGTATGACGGCCGGTCTTACTTGAGTGCCGTGCCGTCAGACTAAGTGGCTTGTACCGTCGTACTAAATGGTCGTGCCGTCGTGCTCAAGGGTCGTATCGTCATGCTCAAAGGTCGTACCTTCGTACTCAAGAGTCGTACCGTCTTGCTCAGGGGGAGGGGAGGTAGCATAAACGTGATCATATCTTACATAAGAGTGAGGGGCACATGTCACTCAGAGTCAGTCACCAGTCATCCACCAGTAGTGTACAGAGATGTGGGAAGGCTTTCAGTCGCCTGTGTCAAAGATGAAGGAGTGGTCTGTGAACGAGCGGCCCGGGCCGGGCCCTGTGTGCTGAGGGCAAGTGACCTGTTTGGCCTGGCTTGGCTGACATGGGGCGACGTGG
This sequence comes from Panulirus ornatus, assembly GCF_036320965.1. NCBI lineage: Eukaryota > Metazoa > Arthropoda > Malacostraca > Decapoda > Palinuridae > Panulirus > Panulirus ornatus. The sequence goes on along the minus strand of NC_092230.1, from coordinate 1,240,693 downwards.
TTGTTAATGTTTGATATGGAAGGTGGATTAGGTGGTGTTTGTTGGGTCAAGACGGAGGAGTTGTGATTACCTACATTGTAATGTAGGGGGAGGGAGGGAGAGTACACTCATGTGTGTGTGTGTGTGTGTGTGTGTGTGTGTGACTTCCTTAGCGTCACCAGAAGGCCTCAGTGTCAGGAGTGAGCGTAGTGTAGCCTCAGTGTCGTGTGTGTACGTACCGTACAGCTGGGACTCCTCCCTCCCCGTGGCTGTCATCGTCGTCGTCAGCCCCACACGTCAGCCATAAGTCAGGTGTTAAATGTAAAGACGTGAGGCGGAGGGTCGGGTTGTCCACGCTACGGAGGCCACACGTGTTGAAGAAAGTCTCGTCTATTTGTCAAGAAGGAGGAAAAGACACACAGATTAGCGGGTGTGTGAGAGGCGAGATGCCTTGTGGCTGGTGTGTGTGTGAGATGTTTGACTTTGTCAGACAAATATGTGTTCCCCACTTTACCCTGCAAACAGAATCTCATAGTCCGTTTTGTTTGATAATAAAACAAAAATGTCGTATGAAATATACATGTACACTGGGCGGAGAATATCCTGAGTTATCATAGCATTATTGTTATTATAATTTGTATTATTATAATAATAATAATAATAATAATGATTATTATTATTATTATTATTGTTATTATTATTATTATTTATTATTATTATTATTATTATTATTGTTATAATTATTCATTATTTCAGTTTTCATAAACAGTGAACCTCTCCAAGATGTGTCATCCATAAGGATTGCAGTTTTATGTATTTATGTTTCATTCTCTATTTGTAAGTTCCCAAATTAGAATTTTTCCCTAAAACTGGCTCAGTCTCTTGAACACGACGGTACGACCCTTGAGCACGACGGCACGACCCTTGAACACGACGGTATGACCCTTGAGCATGACGGTACGACCCTTGAACACGACGGTACGACCCTTGAGCACGACGGTACGACCCTTGAACACGAGCGGTGCGACCCTTGAGCACGACGGTACGACCCTTGAACACGACGGTGCGACCCTTGAGCACGACGGTACGACCCTTGAGCACGACGATACGACCCTTGAGCACGACGATACGACCCTTGAGCACGACGGCACGACCCTTGAACACGACGGTACGACCCTTGAGCACGACGATACGACCCTTGAGCACGACTGTACGACTTGGGTATGATGGTCTTTTATGTATGACCCGTCCGTTATTAAGGGTCTGAACAACCACCAGGCAGTCATGCCTGTAGTGGCTCATTAAACTGAAGTGATGAATGGTACATTGATGAATGATAATAGATGGTACATTGGTGAATAATAAATGGTACAATGATAAATAGTACGTTGATGAATGATAAATTGTACATTGATATAAACAAGAATCAAGGGAGAGATCGAACTATCCTGTACACACCTGGTGGGCTGAAGGGTCGTTAACAGGACCCCCACTGTTGTCAACGCCACCCCCTGTTGGCCACGGATCGTAACAACAGGAGATTTCCCCACCCAGTACGTCGCCCCTGACGAGTGTTGACCCATCCTTTACTCACCACTGCCTTCAGTCACTCCTGGTGTAGCGGTGCTTGCCTCCACCCGCTCATCCAAGACACCAGTGCTTTCACTTCCACGCTCGTCTTCCTCGATGCTGTCACGATGCTCTCGCGCCGTCCAGCGCAATTTAGCGCAGCGGCGCGGCGCGGCTCGGCGCACTCTCAGATGCCTTCCCTGCTGAAATAACCGCTCACCTGCTTGCCTGCTCGGTTTGCCTGCTGTGCCTGAAGGGAGGAGGAACTTTGTTGTGACGCTTGGGAATCTGCCTCAAGCCCCAAGTGGAGGCACCCCCAGCTGATGCCTGTATTGTCTCCTGTACTGCTGAGAGGTGTGGCTCTCTCTCTCTCTCTCTCTCTCTCTCTCTCTCTCTCTCTCTCTCTCTCTCTCTCTCTCTCTCTCTCTCTCTCTCTCTCTCTCTTATAGGATAAGTAGGAGTCGGTGGAAGGATGAGAATGTTGAAGTGAATTTGTGTGTGTGTGTGTGTGTGTGTGTGTGTGTGTGTGTGTGTGTGTGTGTGTGTGTGTGTGTGTGTGTGGCATGACCTCTGGCCAGGTTGTGGGTCATCCCTGAGCAGCAAATAACTGTATTAACCATTAATTACCATATCATGTGCCAACTGATACTTTACAGGCAGATGTGTATGTTGTGTTGTGGATTAAGATGATCAATATGATATTCTTTATTATAATTTATTTTCTTTTTTTTCAGGTATGTATTGCTGTCAGCCCCCGTTTTGTGTGAACTGCAACAACAGTATGTATTCTACTTCACTACTAAGTTGTTGTGCCGTACTCCTGGACTAGAATATATAAGTATGTATGACGTGTACATGTACTACACTGAGACACTTCTGTGTTTGCTGTTCTATTATACTCTATGTATACCTAGTATACCTCCAGCTCTGAGGGTGGGGTGTACACTAGAGTACGAGCAGTAGCACAAGACTTGTGTTAGAAACGTATTGTGGATTTTGTGGGTTTCACCGTCATCGCTGTCCCTACGTACGTAGCCAAGACCTCAGTATCCGATTGTCCCTTGGTCAACCCTGAAGGCACTACATCATCAGGGCCCTAAGAACCTGACTGCACCTCAGGTCGACCCTGAAGGACCTTCATAGAAAGGGACCTGAGTATTCACCTCTCCTGACAGTCCTGCATCTTCAAGAACCTTGATATCCGATTGGTCTTCAGGTCTTCCCTAAGGACCTCCTGAGCACCCTTACTGTCGCTTCAGGTCTCGTCGGACGCCCTGATGTGACTCAACTAGACAGTAGTACCATCTTAACACGGGTGGAGACTCGAGCGTGTTGGAGGACGTTCGAATATTAATGAGCATCGTCCGGGAGTGGAAGGCTATATTCTCAGTGTCACAGGAGTCGAACCTGTGTCGTCTGAGCCATGGTAGTCGAGGGCTATGTTCCGTGAGTCATGACGGTCGAAGACCTTGGATGAAACAAAGAAAACGGCGAAGGAAATTGACAAAGAACAGAATGAAAAAATATTTTAAGTTTCTCTTGAAGCGGAAAATTGTGTTGCAAAATGGAATATTCTTCTTAACAAAGACAGTTCAAGGATTGTGTTTTTGTACAGTTTTTAGCGTTCAACACGACAGTACGGCCCTTGGGCACGACGATGGTCGTTGAGCATGATGGTACGACCCTTGAGCACGACGGTACGACCCTTGAGCACGATGGTACGACCCTCAGTGGCCGTCGCATCGTTACTGTTAAGAAGTTTAAGATTTCTGTGTGATTTGTGTCATAAATTGCCATTGCTGGTTCCAGCCAAATCACTCAGGCTTGTGGTATGCACTTAGCCAGTGGTATTTGCCGCGCCATATTTGTCTGGTCTGCACATTATTCATCGTCAGTAGATACAGACCAAGACAGGTACACAGACGTGTACTCAGACAGGGAAATGCAGGCAATGCAGGAAAATGCACAAAGCAGTGTAGTCTGATATGCGCAGGGTTACCAGCTGTGCATGAGTAGCTAGGCGTGAGCACTGGTGAGGCACAGGTGACCAGGCCTGAGCATGTACCACAGCTGCAGACGACGAGGCCTGAACACCCCAGCCAGTGAGGCTCAGGTGGCCAGGGCTCAGCACACAGGCCAGCCAGTGAGGCTCAGGTGGCCAGGGCTCAGCACACAGGCCAGCCAGTGAGGCTCAGGTGGTCAGGGCTCAGCGCACAGGCCAGCCAGTGAGGCTCAGGTGGCCAGGGCTCAGCACACAGGCCAGCCAGTGAGGCTCAGGTGGCCAGGGCTCAGCACACAGGCCAGCCAGTGAGGCTCAGGTGGCCAGGGCTCAGCACACAGGCCAGCCAGTGAGGCTCAGGTGGCCAGAGCTCAGCACACAGGCCAGCCAGTGAGGCTCAGCCCTCAGCAGCCCACTCAGTGAAAGCATCGCGCTGATCGCCCATGGTGAGGCTTTGATTCAATCCCAGGCTGGACCTTTGATGGCACAGCGCTGTAATTAACTATGCAAACCTTACTGTTGCCTTTTGTCAAGGGGGCCGCCAGGAAATTGAGTGTTTGTGTATTTAGAGACGCGATTGTTTTCCTCTGATCAAGGAGTTGGAATTCTGCACGACAGAGACTAGTAATGGCGCCTCCTACAAGTTGTTGTTGCTGAACTTATTCCAAGTTTATTGACTGCCATTGTCGGTAGGAATTGGTTAAAAGGTTTTATCTGTGAAATATTTTCTTGGATCCTTCCCAGACAATAGTGTAGAGACTGGTTGTTCGTAGGATGAGAATTTGGTTAATTCTTGATGAATATGTTCGTGCATATGTTGAGGCAGATAACTGGACGGGACGACATGATCTGCTAGATGGTGAGGCTCCAGCTGGCACCCATCCCTCTCCACAGTGTCAGTCTAACACGAGCTTGGTGTTATTATGGCTTGCCATGCTGTATGATGGCTTGCCATGCTGTGTGATGGCTTGCCATGCTGTGTGATGGCTTGCCATGCTGTGATGGCTTGCCATGCTGTATGATGGCTTGCCATGCTGTGTGATGGCTTGCCATGCTGTATGATGGCTTGCCATGCTGTATGATGGCTTGCCATGCTGTGTGATGGCTTGCCATGCTGTATGATGGCTTGCCATGCTGCATGATGGCTTGCCATGCTGTGTGATGGCTTGCCACGCTGTATGATGGCTTGCCATGCTGCATGATGGCTTGCCATGCTGTATGATGGCTTGCCATGCTGTGTGATGGCTTGCCATGCTGTATGATGGCTTGCCATGCTGTGTGATGGCTTGCCATGCTGTATGATGGCTTGCCATGCTGTATGATGGCTTGCCATGCTGTGTGATGGCTTGCCATGCTGTATGATGGCTTGCCATGCTGTATGATGGCTTGCCATGCTGTGTGATGGCTTGCCATGCTGTGTGATGGCTTGCCATGCTGTATGATGGCTTGCCATGCTGTATGATGTGTTCATTCAGACACAGTCGCAAGGAGGTGTTTATGACGCTCAGAACATGTGCGTCGTGGCCTGACGCTCGCCTCCTGTTAGACACAATCACTCCCATGTGTCCTGCAACAGTTGTTGATACTGAAGATTGTGTGTGTGTGTGTGTGTGTGTGTGTGTGTGTGTGTGTGTGTGTGTGTGTGTATAATTAACAATTAATAACCTTTTTGTATCGTACATGGACCACATCTCTTGAATATTCTCTATCTCACACAAGCTTTTGAATGTCTGTCTGCTGTCTACAGTAACCGTGTCCTCGGTCAGTTTATCTCATTCATCTTTCAGTCTTGCATTATGGTAATACTGCTTTACATTTTGTGCTAAAGTTTCTTGCTTAATTTCATGTTATATCTTCTGGTTGTTCTATACCTACATCTCTCGAAGAATTGTTCACTGACCACTTCGTTGATCTGTTATACAAATTTGCTTTTTGTGATCAGGTCACACCCCTTACTCTTCTCTCTTACAAGATGGGCAGATTTACAGCCCTTAGTCTCTCTGTGTAAGTCAGCTTTCTTAATTCTGGTAACATCTTCGTTGCTGTCCTCTTGAACGTCTTTATCAGCTTCTTTGCCCCTTTGATGAGGTGGCCAAAGTGGAGAAGGATATTCTTGCTCTGGCGTGATGTGGGATTTGAACAATTTGCCATGTAATTTCTTTTCATGAACCTGAATGTTGTTCTCATATCTACCAACAGACACTTGGTCACTATCAGGGGCAGCTACTACTCCCAAGTCTCTCTCACATACAGATATCTGCTTCCTGTGTCCCGCTACATGATAATCATAGCAATACCTTGTGTCTCTGTGACCCATCCATGTTGCCCTACGTCTCTCTCTGGCTGGACTTGATCAGTCGTGTATCAGATCAACTGTACATTAACGTGACGCTCACAACTCCCGACATCCCAGACGTCTCTGGCTGGCCTGGTGTGCTCTCCTGGCTCGTGTGATTTTCCTCATCCTTTGTATCTTTAATGTGATCCTCTGGTTGTTTGTTATTGTTCCTTTGGTCGGTTACTGGTGAGGAGGAGTACCCCGAGGAGGTCATCCCTCCTTGTCTCAGGCTGGTTAAGTGCTTCCTGTGGACGAAATTCTCCTTATCTTCCCACTTTTGTCTCCCATAAATTGCACCTGACGTTTCTGTAACCTTTACCAGTCTTTTAATCAGTAATTCTTCCTTTAACCTTTCTCTCTCTCTCTCTCTCTCTCTCTCTCTCTCTCTCTCTCTCTCTCTCTCTCTCTCTCTCTCTCTCTCTCTCTCTCTCTCTCTCTCTCTCTCGAAAATGACTGCTATTTTTGCCAACATACACCAAGATCCTGAATGCTCCAGTACTATGATAAAGTAAAACCATCTACACTCTCCTCAACCTTTCCTGGAAGTAATCATATACTTGTGTATTGTTCTGTCCTTCACAGTGTGCATACATACATACATACACACATACATACATACGGACGTACGGACGTACATGGCTTCTGTTACTAGTGTGTTCAGTCCGTGTGTTCGTGTGTGGCCACGTCTCCTCCTAAGCGTCAGTCATCATCGTCTTTGTTGTTCACCTTCAAATATTCACTCTGAATGTCTCAGTTTCCTCATCTGTTTGTTGTAACTTGTGATCCCGTTTGTCTGTTGCTGTTAACAGTACGTCAACCGTTATGGTCTGGGCTGATCCCACTTCCAGTCCTGTGATCCCTCCTGCTCCTGCCGTCGTCCAGTCTACATTTACCAACGTTACAACCACATGAATTGTTGCCTCCCTCACCATCCCAATGTTGTGGCTGTGTCTGTCCGCCTGGCTTGGCTCTGGCCTTATGGCTTCTTAATTTTCAGTTTCAGCACAAAAGTGGCGGGAAACCCCACACACAATTCCAATTCTAAACAATTCTCTGTGTTAAGCTGCCCCACGTCCACGGCTCAGCTTGTGTATCAATAATGTGTGAGTGTGTGTTTGTGTGTGTGTCTGTGTGTGTCTGTGTGTATGTATGTATGTAGAGAGAGAGAGAGAGAGAGAGAGAGAGAGAGAGAGAGAGAGAGAGAGAGAGAGAGAGAGAGAGAGAGACCCGGAAGGTGTGCTTATTTCCCAGCCAACTTCCACTGGAGTGTGCGGTGGTTGTAGGCACAGCAGATTAAGGCGAGGAAACCGTTGTGTGGTAGGGGAGGTGAGGTGGTGGTGTGTGCTGACGTGCCGGCATAACTGTGGTGAAGCAACTGTTGTGGTGGTGAGGGTGGCATGTCCGGGAACCACCCACCCTCCCCTCCTGGCTTCCTGCTCCACCTCGTGCAGAGTCGAGGTTGACCTTAGAGTACAACAACGCCAGAGCTTGAGTGAATCTGGTCCTCGCCCGATGGTAAGCCTGCAGTAGTAGTTGTTGTTGTTGTTCCTGTATGATAATAATGATAATAATGATGATAATAGTAATAATAATAATAATAATAATAATAATGGTAATAATAATAATAATAATAATAATGATAATAATAATAATAATAATAATAATAATAATAATAATAATAATAATAGTAATAATAATAATAATGATAATAATAATAATAATAATAATAATAATAATAATAATAATAATAATAATAATGATAATAGTAGTAATAATAATAGCTACATCAACAGCCATTAACGGTTTATTGATATAAATAGCCAGTCTTAAAAAAAAAGAAAGAAAATACGTACAGTATTAGAGTGCATGTGTGTGTGTGTGTGTGTGTATGTTGGGGGGACGAGGGATACACACGCACACACACACACATAGAGTGAGGTGAGGTGAGGTGACAGTGTGATGATTATTGTTGATGCTGAGTCACAGTGGATGTGCTGTTCTTGTAGCGGTCTGGACGAGCTCGGGTGGGTAGTTGCAGTTGTGGTCCTGAACTTCAACACGGGACGAGGGATATCTGTTGGCAAGGAGGTGACGATGGCGGAAATGGTGCAGTAGATTCTTCCCAGAATGGTAGACGAGGAAGAGGCAGACCATTTGTTACAAGAGAAGACACTGACATGTTCACTCTGGATTACAGTGATCTGGTTCATGTGAAGTGGACGTCATATAATATGATGAGATTGAATGGCTCAGGTTTGGAAATCGATTGCTATGATAGCGTTGGATGAAACGAGTGTTACCAGGGATGGGATTACACCAGTGTGTGGGATGAAGCGAGTGTTAACAAGGATGGGATTACACCAGTGTGTGGGATGAAGCGAGTGTTAACAAGGATGGGATTACACCAGTGTGTGGGATGAAGCGAGTGTTAACAAGGATGGGATTACACCAGTGTGTGGGATGAAGCGAGTGTTAACAAGGATGGGATTACACCAGTGTGTGGGATGAAGCGAGTGTTAACAAGGATGGGATTATTCCAGACAATGTCATCACATGGATAATGGAATATCTAGATGTTTATATTGAGAGTGACGTGCAGGTATAATGTCGAGGGCCAGGGGTGGTAGTGTCTAGCACCGCCAGGTGACACCATCAAATGCCCTCCTCCTTGTGGGCCTTCTCTCCCGTCTGGTCTTCCACCACGTACCTTCCTTGTGGGCCTTCTCTCCCGTCTGGTCTTCCACCACGTACCTTCCTTTAAGACTGCCACCCTAATTGCTCTTCCACCTGGCACCTTCCACAGCCCCCTGGCCTTGGAGACCTACCCTCCTTCTATCCTATGGTTGGCACCTCCAACTTTTCCTATCCTCTAGCTTGACCCCGTCCCTGGAGGCCCCATATTACGTCCCTGGAGACATAAAGTCTGAAGGACCATCCATCACTGGCAGAGGATCCAGTCCCGCATATACCTAAGTCTAGTTTTCATCCAGCCAGACCTTACCGTCCAGCCAGACCTTACCGTCCAGCCAGCAGACCTTACCGTTCAGCCAGCAGACCTTACCGTTCAGCCAGACCTTACCGTCCAGCCAGCAGACCTTACCGTTCAGCCAGCAGACCTTACCGTCCAGCCAGACCTTACCGTCAAGACGATATATTTTGGATCACTCGATTGTGAGTCTTTTTTTTCTGGTGATGTTACAGTGAAGCATCCTCCTCCTTTTTTCTCTTCGCAGAATGTATCGTTCAGTGTCCCAGATGCTTTCACGGTCCCCTATGATTTGTCTATTCGATCACATCGTATAAGGCTTTGTGGTATGAATATTTCCATTCATAAGTTTTCGTGTGGCGTTGTTGGATTTGCTTTCGTCTCATGTTTTGCCTGTGTCATAAAGAACATGAGTCTGGACATCTCTTCAGAAGTTCGGAACTTTACGTATAAGTGATTGGCATTTTGAAGAATGTTTATAGTTATTTAAATGTTATGTGCATTATGGATGTGCATTATGGCTTCTTGCCCATGGTATGAGTCACTTTTGCTTATATCGAGGGAAAGTGAAACCTATTCAGCTCTTTAGGTTTGATATAAGGTATACCGTACAACGGTGTAAGGCCAGGTAAGGCAGTGTATAAGTATCATCTGTAGTAAATAAGTTTCTGTGTGTGGTTGTAAGTGACTTTTTTAACTCGTGTTCTATCCTACTAAATGCCAAGTGAAGACATAGACTTTATAGTGTCGCATAGCTTTAAGGTTAAGTTAAAGGTTTAGAGTCAAGTGTTATAACATCGCAGTAAAGGAGAGGAGACTAGATGTTTGGTGGTATAGCTCACGGAGGTTTTAACGAGAGCAAACCCGTTCGAACATCTTAAAAGTTCTTTCTTGAAATCTGTAAAGTGAAAGTAGGTCTTGTATAGCTACACACCTGTTTACACCTGCTGGTGCGATGGAAGCAATACGGTGTTTATTTCTGTAAATTTCTTGTAAGAAATACCGTGTTTACTTGTAAGAAATGCCATGTTTACACCACTGGCTTTTATGCAGGAAAAGAGGTTTAAGCTTGGCTGGTACTGAGTCTTGATCAGACATCAACAGTTGTTTGGCACACCTGCCTACACCAGCTAGCAACAGGTGTATAGAACACTTACATTTACCAACAGGCAACATGTGTGTGATGCACCTGGGGTTGGACTTGAGCAAGAAGCATGTTAAACATCTGTGAAGCCATTCTTCCACCATATACTTGGCTTCCTGGCCACACTTGGAGGAGATATGAACCCTGGTGGTCTCTGTTAGGGGTTATAGTACTTGGAAATGCATGGGAAGGACAGATGATAGAGGACCTGATGGTTTATGACCAAGTTATCTGCTGGAGGACAACACATGGGAAGGACAGATAACACAAAACCTGATGGTCTCTGGCCAGGTTATCTGCTGGAAGATATTGATAGTAAACTACATCTTTATAGATAGGGACAAGATACCAAAAGTTTCAGGGGGGTTGGTGGATGAGGTGACTTCAGTAATTGATAGATAAAATCTTTAGTAAATAATAAGGTTACATCGAGCGAACATTCTAGCTATGTTCATGTTGGGGGCGGTAGGTGGGGTTGTATATATTCATAGATTATAAACTCGGATTTAAATGTTTTTTTTCTGTACTCTGGTATAGTTACGAGAGGTTTAAACGACCGAGCGAGTCAGTGATGAGGTCGTAGTGTTATGTTTAGAGCTGGAGTTAGTGGTTAATAGGGTTTTCCATACGACCGAGGTTCATATATGAGGTTATGTTTGCTCATAGGTTGGGAGATGTTATGTATAAAGTGAAGTTGTAGATAAGGTTGTCACTTCATAGTTGCTCGATGACATTCTATACTGGGTTTATCATTGCTAGATAAGGTTTGTAAACGTACAAACATGTTATATAAGATTAGTACGTACACCTATACTAACCCTGTATGTGTTATATAAGGTTGTATTTCCTCTGAGTCCTGGAGATGAGGATATATAACTGTGCTGGGATTGGTTGGTTATTACAGTGTTCGTCGTGCTGACTGCCACAGTCATTAAGACTAACGACGGCATTTTGTAACCATCATTAGAAAAATCACGTCTTCAGATGTTCAAGATAATTCTCAGCCTTAAACGTTGTCGGTGCATGTTTCCTGTCAGCTGGAGTTGGTATTTACAGCTTTTATCGACCCACTGAGGATGGTTGATGGGGCTTAGTCAACCCACCAAGACAGCTAAATTCCTTGTTGTAATAGTGATGGTGTTTGACGCTTGTTACACCAATCAAAAGGATAGTTGCGCCTCATTCGAGTTACACGTGTCTGAAAGCGGCAAGCTAGTCCAGCGCCCAGGGACATAACAGTTAACACAGCCATTTTCCTCGAATACCGTTAAACCAGTTAACTGGAAGTGAAGTGTTCGTGCAATGAACAGGAGTGCATGTGGCCCAGGGTTACCGCGGGATACCTGTATTCCAGGACCTATGTTCCATGACCTGTTGACGGGGATTTCTGTATTCCAGGACCTTTTCGAAGGGGATTTCTCTGTTCCAGAATCTGTTCGATGGGGATATCTGCGTTCCAGAACCTGTACTACTGGGATGTCTGACCTCTGAGACCTGTTCGACGATGATTTCTGTGTTCCGGATCCTGTTCGACGGGAATCCCATTGTTCCAGAACCTGTTGACCAGATAACTGTGTTGTAGGAACTATTGACGGGAATGTACGTGTTCCATGACTTTCTTGATCAAGAACTATTTGTTCCAGGACCGGGTTAACAAGGAACTCTTTGTTGGAGTGATTTAACAAGGATCTGTTTCAGGACCTTATGAATATAGTTCTCTGTGTTATAGGACCTTTTTAGTATGAATCTCTGCGTTCCAGAACTCTTTGCGTTCCTGGACCTTTTTAACAAGGATCACTGTTCTAGTAACTAGTTCAACAACGATTCTTTACTTCCAGAACCGGATTAAAAAGGTTTTCGTTGTTCCAGGACGTCATCAAGAGGGATGCCCATCTTCCAGTACTTGGTTATTAGGAATTTTGATATTCCAGGGTTTGATTATCGGGGATCTTCATATTCCAGTTCCTGGTTGTTAGGAATCTTTACGTCCCAGGACCCACGTAACGGGAATCATCTTCCAGAACCCAGTAAAGGAGAATCTGTTGTGTTTCAGCACGCGGTCTCAGTGGGCGTGTTTATGCTGGAGGACCTCGTTAACCGGAGGTAAACACGCCGAATTAGATGATATTCAGTCGAGATCAAAATACCGGGCTTTAGAAGCAGAGTGCTTGGCTCGCTGCTCACTGAAAGGCTGGAGAATGAAGCACCAGGGATGAGCCAGAGGATCTTGTGCCTTCTTGTTTCCTTTCCTTTTACTTTACTTTCTCTGTAGATCACCGCACTGCCCAGAACCCTCTTAAGAAACCTCTCCCAAAGTTCTCAACTCCTACAACCTGTCTCTCCAGTACTCTACTACAACCCGACCCTCCAGTACTCTACTACAACCCGACCCTCCAGTACTCTACTACAACCCGACCCTCCAGTACTCTACTACAACCCGACCCTCCAGTACTCTACTACAACCCGACCCTTCAGTACTCTACTACAACCCGACCCTCGAGTACTCTATTACATCCCGACCCTTCAATACTCTACTGCAACCTGACCCTCCAATACTCTACTACAACCTGACCCTCCAATACTCTACTACGACCTGACCCTCCAATACTCTACTACAACCTGACCCTCCAATACTCTGCTACAACCTGACCCTCCAGTACCACCAATCTAGAGAAATTTTCTTATGATTTGGTTATTTCCAACGATTTGCCCTCTTTTTTTCCAAGTCCATTAACCTTCCTATTAACATCCTACCGCTTTCTCTTGTACATATCCCAATCACACGCACTCCTTCCATGCAGGTATCTCGCGCACACCTGAATTTTCTGCTCGGGACTTGGGAACACGGCAGGAGAGTTCCGTGCATCGAATGCAGAAACTTTATCCAAGAATATACTTCTATGATAACAGACTAATTACTCGTCAGTGTGAAAAATGGGGTAAAACCACATAGTCATAGAATTATGGATCAATTATCCCCACAATGTCCACACCAGCTCTCAGGGTATGATGGCTGCCAAGACCAACGGCCATTGGCCACCCTCAGCCCAGTATACCAGCTTGGTGCCAGACCCAACACTAGTTCAGTTAATATTCATCGAGCAAGAGCAGAATATCCAAGACATAGAACTGTGAGGCAAGCCTTTGAGGTTACGGGAATTTCTTTAATATTTCCATGGCTTCCCTACTTACACCTACGGTTCTCTACCCACTTATTCTTCCTCGTAGCCACAGTCACGTTCCTCTGCCTCTGCCTGAGGATGGGTTCCCCGCCACCTCTCCCTACCATGAAGTTCTCGTAATCTACCCATGACTACGTTTTCCCCATCTACAGTTACCTTTCTGTACTGACTATTACCCACCGCCTACCCACTACTGATCTCCGTTACCGATCATTAGCTTCCTTTACCCATCCACCTGCTTCCTCACGCACCAATACCTCCTCTTCATCCTTCATTATCTCCCTCGCAATCCTGTATAGTGGTCGTATGCAGCAGCTTGCGGTACACCAGCCACCCAGCATGGATGCAAACGCCGTACCGTGTCGCACGACACAAAGCTGCACTGTGTCGCACGACACAAAGGTGCACTGTGTCACACGACACCAACGCTGCACTGTGTCACACGACACCAACGCTGCATTATGCCGCACTACGCATTACTCCTCGTCGCCGCTCAAAACACGTTTCCTTGTTTTCGCCATCTTTGTTGAGAGCATGAAATCATTGGGTGATCACTTGGATAATGGCTCATCAGGTGATCAATTGGATCTCAAAGGCGGCCGCTGATTGGCCGTCTTTTTGCAAGTTGGGGATGATCAGTGATCGTGTCTTTGATCAGCCGGAGGATCCCATCTGGCTGCTTTGTGGGGAGAGAGAGAGAGAGAGAGAGAGAGAGAGAGAGAGAGAGAGAGAGAGAGAGAGAGAGAGTCATTTAGCGGGACTGAGTCTCTGGCCACTGGGGCAGCCAGCAGTAGGAGAGATGACGTACTCGTTTCCAGGAGCATTTGATAAGCACATTTCCTCCATCCGTCCAGCGAGGCATTGTCTTAGTATAGAGGGTGGGGAGCGTCACAACCCTCAGTGTATGGTTATTATGGTTGTGGTATGAGGTGGAAATGTGTTTCATGTTCTTGAACGTCAGGTAGAGGAAGACGACAAGGGTCCTGTGCTCGATGTTTGGTAATGATTGGTCGTGACGTGTTGGTCATGAGGTCATGGAAGATGTAGCATTGACCATCAGCTGTCATGAATTATAATGTCTGGGAAGCCTCTTACTCTTCAGCACACAGAAAACAGTTGCTCACTTCTGCGTAGCCAGGCAGCTGTGCAGAACTCCGCACATATCCAGACCTGCCATAGTCATGAGTTACGATATGTTGTGTTGCATGTTTTCAAGAAAGAAATCATTCCTTGTGGAAAAGCTTCCATGAAACGTTTCGTGTTGATGAAAAGATACGATAACCACACTGTTGGACCACTGGAGTCTACCCATCGTGTACAACCATACTGAAATGAAGGAAGCTTCGCTACATCATCATATCCTGCACCTTAGAAAGACGATGGCTATCAGTGGAAGAATTTGATGGTGACCAGTAAAATGTTTTAGAAAGACACTCCTCCCGGGACACAGCCAGCAGACCACCTTGAGGTAAAAGAGTAAAACGTTTTGTTACTCAAGTCCCAGACTGGTGTACAGGTCCCAAGTGTAGAGTTATGTCGTCCAGGATCTCGTGTATGTGCCGCCTGACACACACGTTAGACCTCCAAATTCAAACAAGTTTTGCACTCGTTTTGCTCTGTCCAATAAAGCTCAGGGCAAAGAAATGTGATGCCATTTTCAGACAGAATAAAGAGTTGTATAAAATATTTTTTTTCGTTCTCTTTGTAAAGAATTTTGACCCTAACTGTTCCCCCACCTCTCCCATGTAAAGGACTTTAACCCCAACTGGTCTACCCATGTTAAGGACTGTGACCCCAGCTTTGTCTGCCACGTAAAGTGCTCTGACCCCACCTGTTCCTCAGTGTTATGAATGATGACCCGACGATTGTGTGACCAGATCACATAAGGTATGGCTAACAAGCGCACGTACCATCGTTACTGGTTTATCCTGGTTCATGATTCACTTACATAAGTGAGTGTATCAACAGATACACTACACAGATGGACAGGCTATTGTAGAATACGGTCTGTCTTGCCAAGGATAATATAGAGCCGTCTCATTTGTGCTGAATGTATTATCATGAATTTTGTTTGTCTTCATGAACGAGCAGTTCATTTTGGCCCATTAAAGTGCTAGACAGTAGTCTGTAGCAGTGGGAAGTAAGGAAAAATTATGAAATTACCAAAGAAGAGTAATTGCTATGTGATCTTACGAAGTTAAGACAGCTGTATATTACTTACATCATGGAAAAAATGACAAGACCTAACCTGTATGTTAGGATGGTCATATACCATCTTTGTGTTGTTAGAAGTCACCAGTGAAGGAATGTATTCCACTGTTGATCATGATTTGCGAGGGAGACCTTCAGCTGTTGTGTCCTTGACAAGATAATCTTGACTACACTAAGTATCGTGGGGTATGGTCAACTCATAATGATAATTGTGTTCTTTAACACCAAGGATTATTACACAATGTAATTCTCTCCCTTATTCAATTGTTCATAATTCTCTCCTGTATTGTCTAATCATCATTATTCAACTGCTCATAATTCTCTCCTGTATTGTCTAATCATCATTATTCAACTGCTCATAATTCTCTCCTATATTGTCTAATCATCATTATTCTCCCAAGTTATTGTCGTTTATACTTAATTTTCACTAAGTCTCATTTTACTGAGCGGGTGATTGTCCCCGTAATGACCATCATTTATTCTCCGTAATTCTTATAATTGGAGAGTTATACCTCGTTCCTTCTGTTATTGTCCCGTCGTTAATTTACCAGCATTCGGGGGACCATAACGAACCTCCCTTGGAAATTTATATACCGTATTGCAGGTTGTTGAAGCTGTGTGTGTGTGTGTGTGTGTGTGTGTGTGTGAGTGAGGTTTAGCTCTCTTATCCCCAGTAGAGTTACTGCTGGCATCCCATTTATCTTCAGTGCTTAATCTGTTCACAGAGACATAGTTCTGGGTGGGTGTTGTGTCTGAGGCCATAGCCAGTTTCCTGGATTTAAATTTTCCCCAGACTTGAGCCTCCCTCCCTGCCTCCCTGCATCCTGATATCTATCCTTGACCTTCAACTAAGATATTTACTTCCGTCATATCATACCTTCCTGACATTTTCCACCCCACTTTCCCCCAGCTTAATGGAGGACCTATCGGGTTCTTCTGTCTTAACGTCGTTAATTTCAGTCGACATCTTCCCTTCTTGCACGTCAGGTAAGACTTCGTTGCTCTGGTGGTAATCCGGACGTATCTTCATTTTCGTTGCTTAGGTTCACACACACCACAGAGCCATCTTGCACTGTCATATCTTTGGCTTTCAAGATCCATGTGAGCGTTCCTGACCGTGGCGCATTCACGGGCTGCCCAAGGTCGAGCGCATAGATTCGCATCCTGTTTGCGGCAGTCGATAAACAGTCATCCCAGCTGTTCATCTACCCCTAGGGGTTGGTCGATGAAAAGGATATATATATATATATATATATATATATATATATATATATATATATATATATATATATATATATATATATATATAGAGAGAGAGAGAGAGAGAGAGAGAGAGAGAGAGAGAGAGACGAGAGAGAGAGAGAGAGAGAGAGAGATTCATTATTTATTATATTTTGTCGCTGTCTCCCGCGTTAGCGAGGTAGCACAAGGAAACAAAACGAAAGAATGGCCCAACCCGCCCACATACACATGTATATACATATAAGTCCACACACGCACATATACATACCTATAAATTTCAACGTATACATATGTATACATACACAGACATATACATATATATGCACATGTACATAATTCATACTTGCTGCCTTTATTCATTCCCGTCGCCACCCCGCCACATATGAAATGACACCCCCTCCCCTCCCGCATGTGCGCGAGGTAGCGCTAGAAAAAACAACAAAGGCCACATTCGTTCACACTCATTCTCTAGCTGTCATGTATAATATACCGAAACCACAGCTCCCTTTCCACATCCAGGCCTCACAAAACTTTCCATGATTTACCCCAGACGCTTCACATGCCCTGGTTCAATCCATTGACAGCACGTCGACTCCGGTATACCACATCGTTCCAATTCACTCTATTCCTAGCACGCCTTTCACCCTCCTGCATGTTCAGGCCCCGATCGCTCAAAATCTTTTTCACTCCATCCCTCCACCTCCAATTTGGTCTCCCACTTCTCCTCGTTCCTTCCATCTCTGACACATATATCCCCTTGGTCAATCTTTCCTCACTCATTCTCTCCATGTGACCAAACCATTTCAAAACACCCTCTTCTGCTCTCTCAATCACACTCTTTTTATTACCACACATCTCTCGTACCCTATTATTACTTACTCGACACGCACGCCCTGAGTAAGTTGTGGCTGCTGCTCACCTGCTCCGTCTCCACACGCAGGTAAGACTCTCTCTCCAACTTGGGTCAGTGTAGACGTATTATGGGCTCGTTACCCACACATGGAGGGAACCATCGTGACACACTGAACACATCCTGACTGTGTGAGTTGGGGTTCACCTGGGATTATCACGCGTGTAAGTCATCTACGAGACTGAAATTTTATCAAAAAAGCTTTCTCAAAGTTGATGAAAACAAACTTACATGTGTGAATCATAATTCGTTTCTCCTCCCAGTATTCGTCAGGCACCAAATGTTTCTCTTGTTTCCCATCTTGATCAAGTAAGCGCCACAACACCGCCCGTAGCGCTACCACACCCGCAAGGTTCACCAGGTTAGTGACGCGAGAGTCTGCGTATGTGCTGCCTGTTGATTTTGTATGTATGTATGTATGTATGTGCGTATGTATATATATGTATGTATGTGCATCGTGGATTCGTACCAAAATACATATTTATAATGTGTCGCAAACGAACATGTAATACTGTTGGTTGTACACTCATCGCCTGCTATGTATTAACCATTGTAATACCATGATGTCTTGTACTGTTGCTGGTGTACAGGTCTCCCGTACGTCATCCATGTGTACAGTAATTGCACTTTTACGACTGTTCCGCCTGTAGGGCTGTCTGCTGGCACCCTCACTGTACAATTATTGCTGATGTAGAGGTACGCACGTCCACCACGATCATCATTAGTCGTGTGCAACCCTTCCCTCCTCCCTCTACTGGACCACCATTACTGATGTACAGCCACTACCTTCTTCAATGTACCATCGCTGATGTACCGTCCCTGTCCACTGCTACTGTACCACCATCACTGGTGTGGACGTATCTGTACTCCTCAACACTGTACTGCCGTCACCGGTACAACGGTACTTCCCATTACCACTGTACCACCCTCGCTGCTGTACCGGTACTGTGCCCTCAGCTTCCTGTGCACCGTCGTGGTGTACCATCGTCCGTAACCTCACCAGTTGGTTACCATTATCTGTAGGCGGGTTGAGGAGTCATCATGTGGTCATAATTAATCGCTGGGTAATTGCAGTATGGAGGCGTTTATTGTGCTTAATATAATGCTCCTCGCAGGCTGATAGCGGCCACGTCGGCCCTGATGAATGGCTTGTTGACAAGGCTTAATTAATGGCCCGGGAGCCGAGTGTAGCTTGTTCTTGCTGGCACGGAATGGCGGGGATGACTTGTGGTTCTGGTAGGGGGACTTGTTAGTTTGTAGACGGAGCTCGTCTATAGGCTTGTGGTGCAGCTTGTTAGGTGCTGTACGGGCTTTTGGTGGAGCTTGTTAGGTGCGTTGTCGGCTTGTTATGTGGTTTGCGAATGGAGGGGAGACAAGCGTGACTTGTGGCGCAGATCCCCGCTGTACTTCCCCAGGGGGGAGGAGGTGGGTTGCTGGGGAGGATCGGTCCGGGTGGGAGGGGGAGTGTGTATGTATACCCCCGCCATTCATCAGTTTGTACTTTGCTCGACGTTCGCTACCGACGCTCATGAAGATAAGTATTGTAATGTATTTTAGTTAAGGTTTTCCGAGCTGTCGAGTGTACAGCAAAGTCTGAAAGGCTAATAAAGTATGTGTTTACCCCGGGCCTCTGGTGTGTATCATGGTGGGTCTAGGTCGGCCATGGAGTCCAGCTCACGTTTGCACTGGCCAGTAGTGTCTCCATAACACCGAGCTGTTGATACTGTAAATCATGCAATGCCAAGCCAGAGTAGAGGCAAAAGCAAGCAGGAAGACATGCAGTTGTTTATACAATGAATAGCGACTCAGAATTTATCAAAGGTGGTGACTCTGAGAGCTTAAACCAAGCGACACATACAGTAATACAGAAGAAGCGAACACTTATAGCGCATAAACACATTTGCCACATAAACAAATTATGCGCGTGAACACATTTACCGCGCGAGCACGTTCGGCGAATAAATAAATTTAGCGCACAGACTCACGCAGCGCACAAACACCTGTGGTGCACAGTTTGCCTAGCGCGGATGATTGTGTGAAGGAAGGCGTCCGGTGATGATTATTATGAGCGATGGAGCATGAGAAGCCAGAGGAGGGTGGTAAGCCCTTGTTGGCCAGGTCACCCGTGAACTGCCAGACACTAATTGTGATGTATTCATTAAGAGGGGCAGTTGTTATAACCTGGCTTTGATTAATTATCCCAGGTTAGTTGTGTGGTATTGTAGTTGAGCGTGATCCATTGGCTGGCTGCGCTCTTGCCCAATTAATGGATAACATTAGTATAACAAATGGTGTGTGACGGAGAGGAACAGTGTCAACCCTCCTCTTTTAATTAGTTTTAATTAGCTGAAATGCGATTGATTACGTTTATTTAGCGCACATTTTTCCTGGGGTGATTAAAAGGTAATTGCATTTCTAGCTTGTAATTGTGGGAGGACTGAATACATTAAATATATGTAAGACTTTCAGACGCCAGACCCAGGCAATGTGACCCTGGTGGAAGGTGTGCATCGTTATGCGCTTAATGTGCCTCATGTAAATGACAGACGGAGTTAAAGGTAATTGATAAATAAACAGATTTTATCAGTTTGTTTTTGTATTGCTTAGTATGATGTTAAGTCACGTCTGTTTTGTTAATAGAATGATATCGTATGAGGTTCTCTTTGAATGCAATTATATATATATATATATATATATATATATATATATATATATATATATATATATATATATATATATATATATATATATATCCTTTCTTTCATACTATTCGCCATTTCCCGCGTTAGCAAGGTAGCGTTAAGAACAGAGGACTGGGCCTCTGAGGGAATATCCTCACCTGGCCTCGTTCTCTGTTCCTTCTTTTGGAAAATCAAAAAAAAACGAGAGGGGAGGATTTCCAGCCCCCCGCTCCCTCCCCTTTTAGTCGCCTTCTACGACACGCAGGGAATACGTGGGAAGTATTCTTTCTCCCCTATCCCCAGGGATATATATATATATATATATATATATATATATATATATATATATATATATATATATATATATATATATATATATATATATTCCTGGGTAGGGGTAAATGAATTCTACATGCGTATTCACCGTTTGTTGTGAAAGGCGACTAAAAGGGGCAGGAGCGAGATGATGGAAACCCTCATCTTCTTATATTTAAATTCCTTAAAGAGGATATATATATATATATATATATATATATATATATATATATATATATATATATATATATATATATATATATATATATATATATATATCCTAAGCCAGGATCATCAACTGCCCCCACAGGGGAGGATGAAAAGCTGGGTCGACTGTGGACTGACGTCGGCGACCTGGATTCGAACCGCTACACCATTAGTAGTAGCAGTAGTAATAGTAGTAGTAGTAGAAGTAGTAATAGTAGTAGTAGTAGTAGTAGTAGTAGTAGTAGTAGTAGTAGTAGTGGTAGTAGTAGTAAGCATATCACTCCATCATCATCACTGTCTGTACCATCATGGTCGTCATCATAGCCACTATATCATCATCATCATCATCATCATCATCTTCACTATGATCACAACCATTGCCAGCATCATGAGTGAGGTCATCATCATCATCAGCTGGTGGGCTCGCACCATCACCTGTTGAACATCTGGTGTAAATATTTGACGAGTCGCTTCGGGTATGCTGGTCAACAAACCTATTTAAGTCTGGAGAAGGTAGCCTCCCGGTCACGTGACTTGACACTCGAGCGCCATGTTCAGTTTTTTTTTATGATGAAGTTACCATAGAAAACTGTCTCTTTTTGAAATGTTATGAAGAACATATATTTTTTTTTACTTTGGATAGTACATATATATTTGTTTACTGTTCTTTTCTGTAGTATAACTTGAAGGTATGATAAAGTAGGGGAACCATGAACCAGATGCGCCCTACACCGGTCACCAGGTGGCCACCTCTGGGGGGAGTGTGTGGGATCACTGGTGGATGACGAGCCGCCCTCACCCACGCTTCCTTGACGGATGACCGGTCCTTCTTACATCCAGTAAGAGAGGCCAGTCATCCGCCTGTGAGCTACAGGCGTACCCCAGGGTAATGTGGTACTTTGTGGGACGTGTCTCAGGGATGGGTGTGTCCCAAGAACGTATCCCAGGGGTGGGTTGGGCGTGTTTCAACGGTTGTCGTGTCGTGAGGGCGTGTCCTAAGGGTGGGTAGATCATTTTGAGATAGATATGTCCCAGGAGAGGAAGTATTACATGGGATCACTTCCCTAAGTTTAATATGCTGTGTAACTTGGCACCACGTAACACTATCACACTCTCCTCTCACACTCTCTCTTCTCTCACTCTCTCTCTTCTCTCACACTCTCTCTTCTCTCACTCTCTCTTCTCTCACTCTCTTTTGTCTCATTCTCTCACTTTCCCCTATGGTAATTTTTTCAGATTATCTACTGCTCCCCGTATCTGACTGTCCCAGTCCTAACTCTGATCGGGTTTTTCATTATGATGGAGTGTCACAACCTCTAATAGGCTACCTTCGCTCTGATGGCTCGCTACAACCTCCATCCTGATAGGTCACCACCTGGCTACACTCTGATACGTCACAATCTGCTTACACTTTGATGGGTCATTCCAACCTTCGCTCAGATGAGCAACCATCTCCCATCGCTCTGATGGGTCACCGTCTACACTCACGAGAGGCCAAAGTTCCCAGTGTTACCTGCACAGAGCTGGATACAACTGAACTCCGAGAAAGAAGAAGCAGCAAGACAACTTGTATTGCATGACTTCACTGTATTTCTTTCATGATGTGGAACTGCTTCATGATTTACACAGACAGATGGTGTAAACAGTAATACATCCGACCATAGGTGAGGTGGGTCTAGTTTCTGATAGTAGATATTACTGAAGGATTTACTTAGTTGTGATTCGTGTATACTGATAGTGTAAGCAGTTAATTCATGTGATGAAGGTTGAAATGGTGCTGTTTAATGATGCCAGATGTTACTGAAGTATTTGTCTCGCTTTGGTTATAATATAATGATAACGAAAGCATTTATCACATAAAGTGATACTGTAGTCCAGGGATTTATAACTCTGCTGCTAAATAAACTTTTATCCACATTGCTGTTACATCGGCCTTGTAATGTCGTGTTATTTTTATTCATCGAGTATTGATTTTGGATGATTTTCATGCAAGACTGGGTGATGTGACAGCTGGGGGAGGGACACGGGCTACCCATTATGAATGAAAATGGTGGGCAGCTCGTATATTTGCATGTTAAAAAAAGGACTGACGATTGTGAATATTTCGTTTAAAAAGAGGAACGTTTATAAATATGCGTTGGTGAATGGGGTTAACAGACAGTGGGTATTATTGGGTTATATCCTTTTTTATAGTCGTGCTAAATAGAGACTTCTGGATGTAAGTGTGGCTACAGGGGGCAGCTGGTGGAATGTCTGATCACTTCTTGATGGGGCGAATGTGGAGGTATGTAGTAGAGGCTGCAGGTAGAGTGGATGGTGCTGGGGACGAGCTCGTAAAAGAAGCTTTTGTATGGACCGACACCAGGAGGGGTGGGGGGGGGGGGGGGGGTTAGAGAAGTAGACGAACCTCGAGTAATGTGAGGAAGTCATGTGTGCAGTGCTTACATACGCAGGAGTTGTGGATGTCTGGGGGACGTGGGAAGGACAGATGACTGGTGGCTCATGGTGAGGTTTTCTGTATAAACAAGAAAATGGAGAATGATGGCAGGGACGGGATAGTACAACACGTGAGGCACTTTCCCACCAGCCACCTTACCCTGCAACTGAACTGCCGGCAGCGGAAACGTTGATGAAAGACCAACATGTAGTATACCTGTAAGATGATGCCGTGGACATCTTATACGAAAGTAGAAACTGGAAAAAAAGAACTTGCCATCTTGATGGTAGCCTGTGATGCGGGTGGATGCTGCAAACATATCAGAATATGGTTTCCTAACTGATAACAGATGATAAGAGAGACTGATCTCGACGCAAAAGGTTTGTGTGGCCCTTGTGTCTATTTCTGCACAAGGTTGTTTTTGTTGTGTTCCACCATCACTTTATGATCATATCTTCCTCCTCTTATCTTCATAAGGTCCATGCCATCTGCTGAAACAACCGCACGCCTTGTTATAACAACCCCACATCTTCTATTAAAACAACCCCACATTCTATAACAACCCCCACACAGTCTACTATAACGTTGCCACAACCTCTGTAATATAACAACCACACACCCTCTGGTACAACACTTGCATCCGCTCTTGCTACAGGGCATACACCCCGTTACAACAACCCACCTCCTGTTATAGCATAGCCTACACCTTATAACAACCTCTAAACCTCATTATAAGACCTATACTATCTGTTATAACAACCTCTAAACCTCATTATAAGACTCCTACACCATCTATTATAACAACCTCTAAACCTCATTATAAGACTCCTACACCATATGTTATAACAACCTCTAAACCTCATTATAAGACTCCTACACCATCTATTATAACAACCTCTAAACCTCATTATAAGACTCCTACACCATCTATTATAACAACCTCTAAACCTCATTATAAGACTCCTACACCATATGTTATAACAACCTCTAAACCTCATTATAAGACCTACACCATCTATTATAACAACCTCTAAACCTCATTATAAGACTCCTACACCATCTATTATAACAACCTCTAAACCTCATTATAAGACCTACACCATCTATTATAACAACCTCTAAACCTCATTATAAGACCTACACCATCTGTTATAACAACCTCTAAACCTCATTATAAGACCTACACCATCTATTATAACAACCTCTAAACCTCATTATAAGACTCCTACACCATCTATTATAACAACCTCTAAACCTCATTATAAGACCTACACCATCTATTATAACAACCTCTAAACCTCATTATAAGACTCCTACACCATCTATTATAACAACCTCTAAACCTCATTATAAGACTCCTACACCATCTATTATAACAACCTCTAAACCTCATTATAAGACTCCTACACCATCTATTATAACAACCTCTAAACCTCATTATAAGACTCCTACACCATCTATTATAACAACCTCTAAACCTCATTATAAGACTCCTACACCATCTATTATAACAACCTCTAAACCTCATTATAAGACTCCTACACCATCTATTATAACAACCTCTAAACCTCATTATAAGACTCCTACACCATCTATTATAACAACCTCTAAACCTCATTATAAGACTCCTACACCATCTATTATAACAACCTCTAAACCTCATTATAAGACTCCTACACCATCTATTATAACAACCTCTAAACCTCATTATAAGACTCCTACACCATCTATTATAACAACCTCTAAACCTCATTATAAGACTCCTACACCATCTATTATAACAACCTCTAAACCTCATTATAAGACTCCTACACCATCTATTATAACAACCTCTAAACCTCATTATAAGACTCCTACACCATCTATTATAACAACCTCTAAACCTCATTATAAGACTCCTACACCATCTATTATAACAACCTCTAAACCTCATTATAAGACTCCTACACCATCTATTATAACAACCTCTAAACCTCATTATAAGACTCCTACACCATCTATTATAACAACCTCTAAACCTCATTATAAGACCTACACCATCTATTATAACAACCTCTAAACCTCATTATAAGACCTACACCATCTATTATAACAACCTCTAAACCTCATTATAAGACCTACACCATCTATTATAACAACCTCTAAACCTCATTATAAGACCTACACCATCTATTATAACAACCTCTAAACCTCATTATAAGACTCCTACACCATCTATTATAACAACCTCTAAACCTCATTATAAGACTCCTACACCATCTATTATAACAACCTCTAAACCTCATTATAAGACCTACACCATCTATTATAACAACCTCTAAACCTCATTATAAGACCTACACCATCTATTATAACAACCTCTAAACCTCATTATAAGACTCCTACACCATCTATTATAACAACCTCTAAACCTCATTATAAGACCTACACCATCTATTATAACAACCTCTAAACCTCATTATAAGACTCCTACACCATCTATTATAACAACCTCTAAACCTCATTATAAGACCTACACCATCTATTATAACAACCTCTAAACCTCATTATAAGACTCCTACACCATCTATTATAACAACCTCTAAACCTCATTATAAGACCTACACCATCTATTATAACAACCTCTAAACCTCATTATAAGACCTACACCATCTATTATAACAACCTCTAAACCTCATTATAAGACTCCTACACCATCTATTATAACAACCTCTAAACCTCATTATAAGACCTACACCATCTATTATAACAACCTCTAAACCTCATTATAAGACTCCTACACCATCTATTATAACAACCTCTAAACCTCATTATAAGACTCCTACACCATCTATTATAACAACCTCTAAACCTCATTATAAGACTCCTACACCATCTATTATAACAACCTCTAAACCTCATTATAAGACTCCTACACCATCTATTATAACAACCTCTAAACCTCATTATAAGACCTACACCATCTATTATAACAACCTCTAAACCTCATTATAAGACTCCTACACCATCTATTATAACAACCTCTAAACCTCATTATAAGACCTACACCATCTATTATAACAACCTCTAAACCTCATTATAAGACTCCTACACCATCTATTATAACAACCTCTAAACCTCATTATAAGACTCCTACACCATCTATTATAACAACCTCTAAACCTCATTATAAGACTCCTACACCATCTATTATAACAACCTCTAAACCTCATTATAAGACTCCTACACCATCTATTATAACAACCTCTAAACCTCATTATAAGACTCCTACACCATCTATTATAACAACCTCTAAACCTCATTATAAGACTCCTACACCATCTATTATAACAACCTCTAAACCTCATTATAAGACCTACACCATCTATTATAACAACCTCTAAACCTCATTATAAGACTCCTACACCATCTATTATAACAACCTCTAAACCTCATTATAAGACTCCTACACCATCTATTATAACAACCTCTAAACCTCATTATAAGACTCCTACACCATCTATTATAACAACCTCTAAACCTCATTATAAGACTCCTACACCATCTATTATAACAACCTCTAAACCTCATTATAAGACCTACACCATCTATTATAACAACCTCTAAACCTCATTATAAGACCTACACCATCTATTATAACAACCTCTAAACCTCATTATAAGACCTACACCATCTATTATAACAACCTCTAAACCTCATTATAAGACCTACACCATCTATTATAACAACCTCTAAACCTCATTATAAGACCTACACCATCTATTATAACAACCTCTAAACCTCATTATAAGACTCCTACACCATCTATTATAACAACCTCTAAACCTCATTATAAGACTCCTACACCATCTATTATAACAACCTCTAAACCTCATTATAAGACTCCTACACCATCTATTATAACAACCTCTAAACCTCATTATAAGACCTACACCATCTATTATAACAACCTCTAAACCTCATTATAAGACCTACACCATCTATTATAACAACCTCTAAACCTCATTATAAGACTCCTACACCATCTATTATAACAACCTCTAAACCTCATTATAAGACCTACACCATCTATTATAACAACCTCTAAACCTCATTATAAGACTCCTACACCATCTATTATAACAACCTCTAAACCTCATTATAAGACCTACACCATCTATTATAACAACCTCTAAACCTCATTATAAGACCTACACCATCTATTATAACAACCTCTAAACCTCATTATAAGACTCCTACACCATCTATTATAACAACCTCTAAACCTCATTATAAGACTCCTACACCATCTATTATAACAACCTCTAAACCTCATTATAAGACCTACACCATCTATTATAACAACCTCTAAACCTCATTATAAGACTCCTACACCATCTATTATAACAACCTCTAAACCTCATTATAAGACTCCTACACCATCTATTATAACAACCTCTAAACCTCATTATAAGACTCCTACACCATCTATTATAACAACCTCTAAACCTCATTATAAGACCTACACCATCTATTATAACAACCTCTAAACCTCATTATAAGACTCCTACACCATCTATTATAACAACCTCTAAACCTCATTATAAGACTCCTACACCATCTATTATAACAACCTCTAAACCTCATTATAAGACTCCTACACCATCTATTATAACAACCTCTAAACCTCATTATAAGACTCCTACACCATCTATTATAACAACCTCTAAACCTCATTATAAGACTCCTACACCATCTATTATAACAACCTCTAAACCTCATTATAAGACTCCTACACCATCTATTATAACAACCTCTAAACCTCATTATAAGACCTACACCATCTATTATAACAACCTCTAAACCTCATTATAAGACCTACACCATCTATTATAACAACCTCTAAACCTCATTATAAGACTCCTACACCATCTATTATAACAACCTCTAAACCTCATTATAAGACTCCTACACCATCTATTATAACAACCTCTAAACCTCATTATAAGACCTACACCATCTATTATAACAACCTCTAAACCTCATTATAAGACTCCTACACCATCTATTATAACAACCTCTAAACCTCATTATAAGACTCCTACACCATCTATTATAACAACCTCTAAACCTCATTATAAGACTCCTACACCATCTATTATAACAACCTCTAAACCTCATTATAAGACTCCTACACCATCTATTATAACAACCTCTAAACCTCATTATAAGACTCCTACACCATCTATTATAACAACCTCTAAACCTCATTATAAGACTCCTACACCATCTATTATAACAACCTCTAAACCTCATTATAAGACTCCTACACCATCTATTATAACAACCTCTAAACCTCATTATAAGACCTACACCATCTATTATAACAACCTCTAAACCTCATTATAAGACTCCTACACCATCTATTATAACAACCTCTAAACCTCATTATAAGACTCCTACACCATCTATTATAACAACCTCTAAACCTCATTATAAGACTCCTACACCATCTATTATAACAACCTCTAAACCTCATTATAAGACCTACACCATCTATTATAACAACCTCTAAACCTCATTATAAGACCTACACCATCTATTATAACAACCTCTAAACCTCATTATAAGACTCCTACACCATCTATTATAACAACCTCTAAACCTCATTATAAGACCTACACCATCTATTATAACAACCTCTAAACCTCATTATAAGACTCCTACACCATCTATTATAACAACCTCTAAACCTCATTATAAGACTCCTACACCATCTATTATAACAACCTCTAAACCTCATTATAAGACTCCTACACCATCTATTATAACAACCTCTAAACCTCATTATAAGACCTACACCATCTATTATAACAACCTCTAAACCTCATTATAAGACCTACACCATCTATTATAACAACCTCTAAACCTCATTATAAGACTCCTACACCATCTATTATAACAACCTCTAAACCTCATTATAAGACCTACACCATCTATTATAACAACCTCTAAACCTCATTATAAGACCTACACCATCTATTATAACAACCTCTAAACCTCATTATAAGACCTACACCATCTATTATAACAACCTCTAAACCTCATTATAAGACTCCTACACCATCTATTATAACAACCTCTAAACCTCATTATAAGACTCCTACACCATCTATTATAACAACCTCTAAACCTCATTATAAGACCTACACCATCTATTATAACAACCTCTAAACCTCATTATAAGACCTACACCATCTATTATAACAACCTCTAAACCTCATTATAAGACTCCTACACCATCTATTATAACAACCTCTAAACCTCATTATAAGACTCCTACACCATCTATTATAACAACCTCTAAACCTCATTATAAGACCTACACCATCTATTATAACAACCTCTAAACCTCATTATAAGACCTACACCATCTATTATAACAACCTCTAAACCTCATTATAAGACTCCTACACCATCTATTATAACAACCTCTAAACCTCATTATAAGACTCCTACACCATCTATTATAACAACCTCTAAACCTCATTATAAGACTCCTACACCATCTATTATAACAACCTCTAAACCCAGGAATATGTCTTATGTGCGGTCGTATACTCGAACCAACCAATGTGTATATGTGAATTGAAGGAAAGAAAACCATTGGTAAGTTGTTCTTGTTAACAAGTGTGTGTGTGTGTGTGTGTGTGTGTATGTGTGTGTGTGTGTGTGTGTGTGTGTGTGTGTGTGTGTGTGTGTGTGTGTGTGTGTGTGTGTGTGTGTGTGTGTGTGTGTGTGTGTGTGTGTGTGTGTGGATGGGTTTCCCTGTGTTAGATATGTGTGGGGGTGTTTGCGTGTGTTAGGTATATGGTAAGTATTTGGTAGGTAAATGGTGATGTGTGGTTGGTATATAGTGATGTATGGTAGTGATGTATATATATATAGCGATGTATGGTGTGTGGTGATATGTGGTAGGTATGTGGTGGGCACAACTACACAAAGGCCTCCGATACACACACACACACACACACACACACACACACACACACACACACACACACACACACACACACACTGTAGCCGCCCTAAGGACGGTATTGACTCGTGGTGGTGGTGGGTGCCACAGTCCTCCTCCTACTGCTGCTGCCTCTCACCTTCCCCTGCCACCTCTCTCTCTCTCTCTCTCTCTCTCTCTCTCTCTCTCTCTCTCTCTCTCTCTCTCTCTCTCTCTCTCTCTCTCTCTCTCTCTCTCTGTATCTATCTATCTATATATCTATCTCGTTGTAAGAATTCAAATTCAGGTAACTCTGTCTCTCACCGACCATATTCACCTATTCATCTTTACCCCTGACTCGTCTCAGTTTGCTTCTATTACCAGAGAGAGAGAGAGAGAGAGAGAGAGAGAGAGAGAGAGAGAGAGAGAGAGAGAGAGAGAGAGAGAGAGAGTTTTGCTCTCTCAGGTTTATAACTAAAGCTCGCCTGTCATTTTCAGCTGTGCAGGTTATTGCCAGCAATATCTCCTTGCAGCTGTGTCAGCGGATCAGACACTACCTCAGGAACATCAAGTAGGATGTAGCGGAGGATCGTGTGTGTGATCACTGCCAGTGTGCTCACCACAACACCTTACTGCCCTACGTTACTGATGGTGACACACGAGTTTGTTCTGGTCAGTACGTTACTCTCGCTCTCTGAACAAACTAAACTGAACATTAGATTCCTTGTTCTTCATAGGTCGTGGCATTGATTATGACCGTGTCATTCTCCGGATAGTTAGGTTGTTACCTTTCTCATTCCTGGTCTCCAGTGTTGACGGTACGCGGGCGATCAGGCCCTCATCATCCTCGTAAGTGGACGACGAACCTGTCTTGTACTGACGCACGTTGACTCACGTATTCCTCCCCCGCCACTTGACACGTTAACTCTGGACAAACGTTATATTCAGCTACACTGGTCATCATGTACACACACACACACACACACACACACACACACACACACACACACACACACACACACACACACACACACACACATTCTCACTTCATCGCTTTTTTCTGCGTAGCAAGGTAGCTTCGGCAACAGACGAAGAAATGCCGCATCCACTCACACTGTGTCTCTAGCCGTCATGTGTAATGCACCGAAACCACAGCTCCCTATCCACAAACAAGCCCCACACATCTCGGATACATATAATATTGTTGGCGCTGCTCCTCCTTCAAACATACATATTTTTGCCCTCCAGATATTGATCTCTCCTCCCATGCATCCGCCTACGCTCCCAGAACCGACCCCTCTCCCGCCCTATGACTCACTTCCATCGTTCCTTTCGCTGCCATTTTCACTCCCGGATAGATAAAACACTTCACTTCCACCAGTTTTTCTCCATTCAAACTCACACCCCGCCTAGTTTGTCCTTTAGCCGCGCTAAATCTAATAACTTTGCTTTATTCATATTTAACTTCCTCCTTTCACATACTTCCAAACTCAGTCAACAACTTCTGCAGTTTCTCATTCGAACCTGCCAACAGCGCTGTCTGATCAGCGAACAACAACTGACTCACTTCCCAGGTCCTCCCATCCACAACTGATTGCATACTTGACCTTCTCTCCAAGACTTATATTTACCTCCCTATCCATAAACAAATTAGACAACCATGGTGACATTACACACTCCTGCCACGGAGCAATCTTCACTTGGAACCAATCACTTTTCTCTCTTCCTGCTCGTACACATGCCGTATACCCTTGATAGATACTTCTAACTGCTTCTGGCAACTTGCCTCCCACACTGTATATTTTTAAGACATTCCACAAGGTATCTTTATCAGTCCTATCATATGCTCTCTCCAGATTTATGAATGCCAGATACAAATTCATCTGTTTGTCTTAAGTATTTCTCATACACATTCTTCAAAGTAAACACCTGATCCACACATCCTCTACCACTTCTGAAACCACGCTGCTCTTCCCCAATCTGATGCTCTGTACATGCCTTCACCCTCTCAATCACTCCCCTCCCACACGACTGCCAAGGGACTCACCTCCCTCCTTTCATAACCGCTCACATGCTTTACTCTCCCGTAAAAACCTCCCCGTCATTACACCTAGTAGCTTCCATCTCACACCATAAATATCCATAGAACCAACCACAAGGCCTCTGTGCCATCACTACCATAAGCTTATTCCAGATCCATAACTGCCACACACAGTCACCTCTCCCTTGGTCTCTCAGAACACCAAACTGCTCAGCGGACGCTCTCTCACGGAGTCGGTGATATCAGAGATGAATCACGTTGGTTATGCAGGTAGACATTAGTACTTATCTTGGGTTAGAAGTGCCGACATTTCTGACCGTTGGCACAAGACTTAACCATTAGAGAAAGGCTCAGATCGCCCAGGTATATAGCTTACTCGTCCATGATATGGAGTCAATGTCAGAATAGTGAAATTGATGTACTTACGTTGCACTGATCCCGTCTTTAATTGATTTTGCTGCTCCTTTGCTTGCTCTGCCGCATGAGAAGAGGTTGGATGTATTTTCGGTTGCCCCAGAACAACAAACATAGGAAGCATGAGGAAGGACTTGGTCTCCCTAGTACCAGAGGAAGGATAGCTAAGATCGCTCCTCTTACTGGGATCCCAAAGTCGTGCCGCGGTTTCAAACCTTGGAGGTGGGGACATGCACACAGTTCATAAGAACAGTGGCCAAAATGATACCTATAGAACAGAGAGAGAGCGAGAGAGAGAGAGAGAGAGAGAGAGAGAGAGAGAGAGAGAGAGAGAGAGAGAGAGAGAGAGAGAGAGAGAGAGAGAGAGTGGGGGAGCAGCATCGCGGCGTACGGAAAGAGAAAGTTGAAGAGCGCTGATACCAGGAGAATTAGCGAAACTAAAGGGATTTGATTCCCGCCAGTTGATAGGTAGATGGAGGGTGCAGCCCCCAGGTGTGTGAACAGTATTCCATACTCGGGGGAACAAATAGGTCTCTTATCATGTATTTTGATACAAAATACAACCATCGATCTTCAACGTTTTGTCAAAGTCTCACCGACCATGTAAATTGCTGAATAATTCATTCATTCCTGTCACATCCTTGTCACCAATTTTCTCACCATGTAATTTGTAACTCAGTCATCGGGGTCGACTCCCTGCACCTTCCCTCCACTCTGTATCCTCCTCTGCGCCACCGCCCACACAATGGGTGGGAGTGCACAGTAAATTCGACACTTGTGACACAGAATAAAAGCAATATTTCTCTATATATTTCTCACACAATTTCTTCAAAACAAACACTTGGTCCACACATTCTTTGCCACTCCTGAAGCCACATTGTTCCTCCCCAGTCTGTTGCTCTGTGTACAGCACCCCAGACTTGTGCTTCTGTAATTCAATCATGTGTGTCCCCCGCTTGCTTTGAAGCAAGAGTACTGTGCATGCAGCATGCCAGGCATCAGGCACTTAACCCTGGCCCACACAAACCTCGAGCAGTTTGACTAACCAGCCAACAGCCATGTTACCCCAGAGCGTCATTTATAAGGATTCCGCAGCTTTTATCTGTGCTCCTCCCAGGAGCAAGGTAAGGTTGGCCCCACCGTTGTAGAACTCCCTCTCGTACAGTACAAGAGATGGGGACTCATGAGTGTAGAACTCCCTCCCCCTACAGTACAATTACGTTGTTACTTAAAAGGTAACATACACCTTGCTGTCTACCTCATAGAACCGAAGACACGCCTCTTCCAGTAAGATAGGATAGCTCCGGATGACCATATGAACTTCCTATTACATACAGACCTAAAGTGACCCAGGAACAAAGCATTCAGACTTAGAAACATTAATCCTTACCAGGACAAAGCTACCCATTCCCCCGTGGGTAACAAGATAGATTAACTGTTTAACAGAGTAAACTCCCTACGAACTAGATAATTACTCCTAGATAGCCAAGTTAACGCCATCACATAACTTTGCAGAGTTACCCATGATGAGTGAGTAACGTCCCAGTGTGACGTGCCCCGACACTTCTCCGTAACTTTAGTCAGCTGCCAGACATAACTGCCGCTGGACCTGTTAATTCATCCATGACGCTCGGCTGTTGGCAATAACTGTGAGGCTGGACACGCCCTTCCTCTGGTGCTGTGGTGTCTGCTTTGTGTTGCTCGGGGACCTCTAGCAGGTGTGAGGTTAGTCACTTCCTTCCTCTGACGCTCTGGACCTCCCGACAGAACTCTGTGGTGTGTGCCTTGTAATGACAGGGATCTGCCACAGCTCTGAGGCAAGCCACGCTCTTCCCTTGTTGCTGTAGATCTCACCACAGACCTGTGGTCTTCCTTGTGTTGATAGCAACCCTTAGGTCCTTTGCTCGTCATTCTATCTGATATTGTGTGTGTGTGTGTGTGTGTGTGTGTGTGTGTGTGTGTGTGTGTGTGTGGGTAGGTGGGTGGGTGGGTGATGCATGATGCTATAAAGTTTACTCCCCATCCTGACAAGGTTTAACCCTGGGTGCGTCGGAGGTGTGGTATGTTGTCAAGGTCAGGATGTAC
Organism: Panulirus ornatus; assembly: GCF_036320965.1. Taxonomy (NCBI): domain Eukaryota; kingdom Metazoa; phylum Arthropoda; class Malacostraca; order Decapoda; family Palinuridae; genus Panulirus; species Panulirus ornatus. Next base: position 1,205,977 of record NC_092230.1, on the reverse strand, counting down.
GAAGTAGTGGGGTCAGACCTCACATGGGTAGAGCCTTCGCTAGTCCAAGTTTTATCACCTGAGGTTGGCTGGCGAGCGCTCCAGAGCACGATGGAGCTCAGGCTGCTCATTTGCAGGAGTTTGCCACGGCTGGGATGAAGCAAGTTTGGCCATGGAGGGTAGTGCTTGGCCTTGTGAGTCGGCCGTAACGGGACTAAGCTGGAACTCGAGTGATGGTGGGAGGATCTTAGTGGCATGTGAAGGTTAGAGGACGGGAATCTTGTGGTTAATTTCTGAAGCGGTCTGGATCCTGGTGGAAGCTCCTGGGATGACACTGGGTTCTTAAGGCTTCTGGAATCTGTTGTGTGAAGAATAGCAGGGAACAGAAGACCTGTTGGTTTACGAGTTAGTTTACTGTTGGTGTTCTACCTGGACACAAGTGGAATCTGACGACTGTGATGGATCTAGACAGAAATGTGACAGCGGTCATCGGCTGTCACCGAGACTTGAGCATTAATTTTTCCGGATATTCAGATTACGGATTAGACGAACGTCTGGCTGCTTCCGGTAGGATTTGACTGCGATTCGACCAGTCTCCGGTGAGGATGTGCCAGGAAGGGAGGGATCGACCAGTATGGCTTCTCATGCGCACTGGACGCGGTCGGGGGTAATGGTTTTGATCATGTTTTACCCGTATGTTGCCAGACTCGTAACATATCATTCAGGAACGGCGGCGAATACATCAGCGGCACCAACTTTGATACACATTCCCGCTCATTTTGAAATTGTCTGCGACCTGGACGAACAAAATGGGAACCCGCGAGTACCCAAAATAAAAATATTGCCTGGGTGCAGCATCCAATAATGTGTGTGTGGCACAATATACTTGTGGTGGCCGGTGAAAGATTTGACATTTTCCCCTGCAGCCAGCTTGAACCTTATATTAAACATTCATAACTTTTTCCCCCGCTGTGGAATTGGTCATACTGGGAATTCATTCTCAATAAACTTTTGCACATCATTTATGACAACCGATGTTTGTAATTTGTTTATTGATTCCCCTCTGATGAAGTGACCCAGTAATAACCAGGGTAATTATTTTATATCCAGTGCGTATTACCAGTATGAACCATTATTATTGGCTCTATGTACTGACACTTTAAAACCACTGAATCTAGTATTATTCACAGACCAAAGGGTTGATTGGTGAACACAATCCCCTTGCATAATTAAGCTTATTAGTGGCGGGAAGTAATTGGTTGTTGTGGTGCGCGCGCGCGCGCGCGCGTGTGTGTGTGTGTGTGTGTGTGTGTGTGTGTGTGTGTGTGTGTGTGTGTGTGTGTGTGTGTGTGTGTGTGTGTGTGTGTGTGTATGAAATGCTCACATTATGAATACGACAAAAACTGCTTCGCAAAACCTTATAATTATTAACTCTTCTTCTGTCGACACCTTTCTTCAGCCATCCATTATATCCCAGTGTGATGTACGTGTTCCACAGCTGTTATCTTGGCGACTATTCTCGTGTGTCCCTGCCAGTAAGACCAGTGCAAGTGTTCGGCTGCTGCTTCCCATAGTTTTTGTTTGGAAACAAACCATGCGAGGGTTGACCGTTATGATTCCACTATTCCTCGAGCAACGAAGCTGTTGCATTCTTTACTTTCTTTCAAGTGTCCTTCTTCCTATAACTTTCCACCCCCAAGAATCAGGTCTACAAGTGACAACGAGCAGAAGCTAGTTTCTACCTTTTTTTCTTTGGTTTTCTTTGATGGCACGACTAATTTTCCCATTCTTCCTTGACGGTCACCATAAGGGCTTGTTTAGCCCGTGTCATGACGTCTACTGTTAAGGAGAGAAAGAATTCAGAAAACCTCCCACAACAGTAATCATTATTATGGCACTTTTACTCCATATCCCAATTTATGCTCTCAAAAAAGTTCATTTAGCCTTGTGTTGTGTCCACGATTATATCATCTTTGAGTCGAGTTGACCATCTAACATTTTTATGTCCTCATGAGCCATGTAGTCTGACTCGAGCATTACATAATCACTTTCTCCAGTTGGTGTATCATATCTGATACACTCACCTTCTACCCTCATCTCTGTCAAGATAAGGTAACACTGATAGTGTAATAGTCTCATTCTTGTGTGCTCAGTGACATACTGGTATAGGAAATGTTCCTGTATACAACTTGATAATCTATTTGTAATCACCTAATCGTCATATGGGGGGGAAGGTGGGGTTCTTTTCCTTGTTTTGTACTATGCTGGGAGGGAGTTTACACTCGTAGGCCTCTCTAACTCTCTCAAAACAGTCATACAGCTTTTTAAACTTTTATGTTGTTCACATTCACAGTCTCATAACTCAGATTATTCCATTCATCAAGTACTTCTATACTATAAAAGTATGTGTGGTTCTGGGGTAGGGACTGATGTTGTGAATAAGATGTTTGAATCTTTCACCTCACTCCTTGTTCTCTCTCTCTCTCTCTCTCTCTCTCTCTCTCTCTCTCTCTCTCTCTCTCTCTCTCTCTCTCTCTCTCTCTCTCTCTCTCTCTCTCTCTCTCCTATATTTAACACGTACACACATTTTTCCCCATTCCCTTCCACCGTCTCCCCGCTGTTCCTCCTGTGCCATCCCGTACTCTGTTGTTCCTTCCATCCCAGACCCTGCAGTCCCTCCCGTCCCATCCTGTTCCTGCAAGGCCGTTCCATCTCCTTACGGTTGCACGCCATGCCGTCCCGTGGCGCACCTCACATAGGGCTGGTGGTGGGTAGTAGCAGTAAGCGTTGAGGGAATTGCCACTCTTGCCTCGGCCCGACAAATCATCATTCACGTGGTCTGGCCTTACAGCCTCCCTCGCCTAATGGAAGACTCGGAGGCAGACAGGGCTATGTTCTTTCATCCTCTTCAGATTTAAAGTTACACTTGAAAAAAGTCTGACACTTGCCCATTATGATTGTAAAGGATGAGTGAGCTATTCAGGTGGGTGAGTCTTCGGTGGGTTGGATGAGTTTGATGACTGTTTCCTTGGGAGAACAAGAGAGCTGGTTTTTCTCCCTTCCGCTTTTACTGTCTTCTGTATATTGATGTACACCTTGTGTATGTGTGTGTGTGTGTGTGTGTGTGTGTGTGTGTGTGTGTGTGTGTGTGTGTGTGTGTGTAATTACCTATTGTACTGTACGTGGAGGGAGTTCTATACTCGTGGATCCCCATCTCTTAAGCATCCTCTTCTGTCATACAGTCTCTTACATTTATATACGCTGTCTCCATTAACCATGTCCTCAAGTCATTCTTCCATTCATTCACTGCTCTTATAAGATAATTCTTTACATCTTTTTTAACAACTTTCTTCTTAATTTCATTTTGCCCTCTGGTTACTCTGTCTCCACAGCTATTGAAGAACTCTTCTCTTTCCATGCCATTGATTTGTTTTAGATCAATAAAGGTTATGTGTAATACATTACATATAATTAAGCTCTGTATCACCATGTATTTTGGCTAAACTGGTAAAACTTTAAACGAGATTATTCAGCAGCATGAATGCTCTGCTAGGACAGCCTGGGAATGAGGTGCAATGTTCACACATGCACAAGATGATTCACATCCAGTGAATTAGGGGAGGAGGGAGAGGCAAAAATGGTTCGTCCTTTTATATCACTTAGAGAGAGGATCATTGTTCAATCCTTTCTTATCAGAGTTAACAGCACCATAAACATGAATGAAGGGATGTATAGATTAGATAACATCTTCATGAAATCTCAGGTGAAATGTGGCAAAATTAACACAGCAGTAACAGACCTGACGTCCCTCGCACAGTAGAGCGACGGGGAGACTTTCCCATGTTGGTCAGGTCAAGTGTTCCTTGTTTCCTCAGCTCTGGTGAAGTATACATTATCATGTTGACACTGTGTCCTTGAAAATGGCTTGAATTACTGTTGAAACCTGGGACTCATGTGTTGATTTTTTCCAGCGAGTCATTCACATCAGTACTTCACGTGTGTGTGTGATTTACTACAATATATATATATATATATATATATATATATATATATATATATATATATATATATATATATATATATATATATATATATATATATATATGTAGTGCCCTCCAACAGCAAGGACTCGGGACCCAGGGCCTTGTTGCTGGAGGGCATTATGTGTTCTATGAAAGTGCATGTTCATATGCACAATAGTCGTGTTCATATGAATATACCATGTATAATGGAGAAAGAGAGTTTGAAAGAATGTGATGAGATGTATTCAGAGAATGTTTGTAGTGTATTGTTAGAATAAGAGAGAGAGAGAGAGAGAGAGAGAGAGAGAGAGAGAGAGAGAGAGAGAGAGAGAGAGAGAGAGAGAGAGAGAGAGACTAATAACTTATTTTGTTTCCTTCTCAGGCGCGACCTTGAGGGCCAGTTTTAGGCAGGGTAGGTAAGTGTCTGCTGCATCTTTCTTCGTATATCCCAGATGATGGGGAAGCTGCTCTCATGTGTCTCTATCACCCTCCTCTCCTGTTGGTCGACCAAATCTTTTTCCTGACCAGACAAAACCTTCGATTGTTCCTGTAGCCTTTGTACATTAGGATCCGATACACAAGCCACAAGCTCTGTAAGATGCCAAGTCCTTTGTCTAGCAAGAGTATACGCCACTCTTCTGTGAGGTACACACTTCTCTTTATGTACGGCACACCACGCTCTCCTGTATGGTACAGAAGCTTCTTCTGTACGGTACACAACCCCTTTCTCTACGGTACGCAACCCTCCTGTACGGTACGCAACCTTTTCCTGTGGGGTAGATATCCTCTTTCCTGTAGGGTAGATAACCCTTAGCTATAGAGTAGACAACCCTTTTCTGTAGGACTCAATCTTGTTGTGTTGGGCAAGGGATCCTTCGTTGTTGTTTATGTATACGGCTTATATGAGGCCCTCCTGTGGCAGACGCTGTGGCCTGTCTGGAGGACCTTCTGTCGCAGGACTGCCCGGGTTGGCACTCGAACTTTACTCACACGAAGGAGTTCAACTCAGTGACTGGACTGGAGGAGTATGTTCATAACCTTCTCGTACTTTTCTTTCTTTTAATCTTATTCATGACTATTCAGGTTATTTATCCTGTGTTTAAGTCTATGTTTCCAGATTATCCTACATCGATCCCTTTTCAGCTATATCTGTCCCTTCTTTTCCAGCTAGATCTATCCTCCCTGTTCGAGGTAGTTTTCTCCCTTATTCTATTCTAGCTAGATCTATTCCTTGTTCTATTCTCCACAGATCTATCCCATCTATTGTAGCTGGATATGTCTCTTATTCTAACTAAATATATCCCTTATTCTATTCCAGCTGGATCTGTTCCTTCTATCCTAAAGAAAGCTATCCCTCCATCTATTCCAGCTGGATCTATTCCTTCTATTCTAGCTAGATCCGTCCCTTCTTCTCTCTTATGGTCTACTTTGAAAGCCTTACTCACATTCTGTTTAGACAGACTCAGTCAGCTTCATCTCTTGGTAGTTCGTCTTCATTTCTTTCCTTCAAGGTGGTTTCGCTTTTCTCCCTCTATATACTTTACATCTGTCTCCCTTTATATATTTACGAGTTTTGAATATCAAACATCTCCTCCTTTCATCACTGTATATCTTTTATGTTTTTTACCTATTCATCATAATTATGTATCTGGAGATAACCTCCATCTTTGTATCCATCTAGATATGTTTCAGTTGTGTCCCTCCAGATATCCACCACATATATGTCGTATAATATAACTTCTCAGTATCTGTTTGTTTGTATATCCTTCATCTGTGTATCCCTCTAGATAGACTTGAGTCATGTCGTTTCATGTGCCTCTCTTGTATGTGTCATTTATAACCTGTCTGTATCTGTTTGTCTGAGTAGTCTTCATCACTGTCTACTTCTGTATAATCAGTGTCTAACCATCTTGTTAATATCCATATTTCCGTCCATCTCAATAACCATCACATCATCATCATCATAACTCACGTTTAACATCACCAAGGCCCCCTTGCTCCAGATCCCTCCTGCTTTGTGGACGGCCAGGCTCTCCATCTCTGTAGATAGAGTGTATGTGTATATGTAGATGATCCCCCCCCCCCCATTCATCCGTACATAAGGCCTCCCCCCCCGGCCTAGGCCGCGACATACCCCATTCAGAGGGTCGTGTGGGCCAACCCCCCTCCCATACAAACTGTGAGGCTACGGTTGGTTAAGTACAGCCTGGTGCTGATAGGCCACCCCAGCTCGTATACCTGTCATTGTGTTTGTCGTAAGAGGTCGTTAAGTTCTGGCAGACTCTCTCTCTCTCTCTCTCTCTCTCTCTCTCTCTCTCTCTCTCTCTCTCTCTCTCTCTCTCTCTCTCTCTCTCTCTCTCGCTGACTACCATAAAGGCCTGGCTGGGAAGAGGACGAGCAGCCAATGTATGATCAGACGCTCCTGTGTAAGCCTCCTCGAGGCTTTGTCTCGGTGGCTTTCCAGCTCGTGTATGGCTGTATAGCGAGGGGAGGTCTTTATGTATGGAGTGGGGGGAGAGGGGTTCTTGTGTCTTATATGAAGGGGAGAGGCAGGGGGGGGGGCTTATGTATATGGAGTGGTGGAGGAGTCCTTGTGTTCTGTTTGAGGCGGAGAGACAGGGGGCTTTATATGTATGGAGTGGGGAGGAGATGGTGTTATTTATGGAGGGGGAAGAGGGCTTTATGTATAGAATTGGGGGCGGGGGGGCTGTTGGCTCTATATATGGAAGGGAGGGACTGGGGGCTTTATGTTTGGAGTGGGGGAGGGCTGTTGGCTTGTTAATGTGTTGGTGTTGATGGTGTGTACCTGGAGAGGCTCTGATGTGGGTGATGGCGAGGAAGCAGGATTGTGGGGATCATTATTTTTGTGTTGATGATCACCTCTTGTATAGATCTGTAGTCTTATGTTAATGATCGCCTTACGTGTCTATTCTGGTAGAATCTAGGTTGATGATCAGTAGAGTCTTAGTTGATGATCAGTATAGAGTCCTGTTTGATGACCAACTTGTACTTATGTCCCCGTAGAATGATGTGATGATGGTTTTCATATATAAGCAGCTGTTTCATGATGACTGATATTTTCATTATTAAAATTTCGGCTGTGGCAGCACTTGATTGATGAGTATTTCTTACCCAAGACATGTAATACACCTTCAACCATCGCTACAGTAACATTGTATGGTACAGTTGTTCACATAATAACGTGGTCATGATAACTAACAGCGTAACTTATGCGTCAAACTGGTAAATTGTATTCTAGTTTTGGAAATAGATCGGTGAGTGATATACTGATTTTGGAAATAGATTGGTGAGTGATATACTGATTTTGGAAATGATTTGTTTGAACTAATAAATGATACACTGATTTTGGAAATAAATTGGTAAGCGATGTACTGATTCTGGAAATAAATCGGTAAATGATTTACTGCGTTTTCCTCCAACATCTCCAAGATGCAGTCTTCCAGCATCCCACCATTATCTCCAACAAGCCCTTTCCTCCAGCATCTCCAACAGACACTCTTCCAACACTCCACCAGCACCTCCAACAAGCACTCTTCACCACCACCAGTCTAGCACGTCGAACAGGCACTCTCCACCACAATTCATCCCCCACAGTTCCAGCTGACACTCTCCCTCCAACAGTTCACCAACACTTCCAGCAATCACCCTCCTCATCTCCAATAGAGAGATGATATTTTGTAAAGGAAATCAAAGTGGATCATTTTATATAAATAATTTGAAGTTTTTCGATGTCTTTTTCACCGTAAAAAACTCAGAATAATCATTAGGTTCTGGCGCTTTGAAAACTTCCACACAATTAGTCGGTCTGTCTCTCTCCTTCCATCACTTTGATGTGGAGGAGACACACGTGCCTGTATGAAGGAAACATATGTGCGTCAGGTGTGTGGTCACATATGTGCGTGTCAGGGGTTAAGCAACTCTCCCAGAATAAGCGACCACGACGTCTATATTCCCAAGGTATTGATAGCCTTTTCAAACTTTATATTGAAAATCTTAAACTTTTTATATACTTTTTATGGACATAAATGTGTCGAACTCAAGTCGCTTGAACTATTCTGGGAAAGGAATCTTGGGCGATCTGTTTGAGTTAGTCTTTTGACGCTGGCGAGGGTAAGTTATAGTTAGGGGCAATGATTATTGAGGAAGAAGTAATTATCTCATGGGTAGGGGGAATTATCATTCAGAGTGAACTGTTATTTAAAGGGAATCATTACTTAGTTAGAGGGAATTATCTTTATCTTATAAAGGGAATGATCATTCATTAAAGGGAATTGTCATTTACTGAGATGGAATTATTGTTTAGTCACTTGGAGTTATTATCTAGTTACAGGGATTTATATTTTTAGATTGTGTGAAATTATTATTTTCTTGATTTATTTTGTTAATGACGACGGTACGACCCTTGGTCGCAGGGGTACGATCCTTGACCCCAACGAAACTGACCGTGAACACGACGGTACGACCATAAGTTATGACGACATGGTTTCCTTGAACACGACGGGACGACCTTGAATTAGGACGACCTGTTTATTTTTGACGTGACATGTAAAAGTAACGTCATAGACTGAAGCCAAGGGTCTTACCGTCGTACACAAGGGTCCTACCGTCATACACAAGGGTCGTACTGTCATACAGAAGGGTCGCACCGTCATACACAAGGGTCGTACCGTCATACACAAGGGTCGCACCGTCATACACAAGGATCGTACCGTCTTACACACGGGTCGTACCGTCATACACAAGGGTCGTACCGTCATACACAAGGGTCCTACCGTCATACACAAGGATCGTACCGTCATACACAAGGGTCCTACCGTCATACACAAGGGTCGCACCGTCATACACAAGTAGTTGTAAATCCCTTTGTATCAAATGTTATCTGTACATCATGGATGAGGTCTGAAACTTTGTCCCAACGTTTTGGATCTCCTGAATTAAGCCTTAGTGGGGCTATTTATATCCTCAGCCCACGTCTGGTGGTAGAGGGAGCTCTGTATCTCTGTGTGGGATGGTAGAGGGAGCTGCTGCGTCACATGATTACTATGTGGCCGTTGGCAACTCAAGGGTGGGCCGTTTTGATAACTGTTTCTTTCCCTACACATCGAAGCTTTGGAACTCTCTGCCTTCTCATGTCCTTCCCAGTAAGTACGACCTGACATATTTTGAAAGACAGGTCTTTCACTGCCTCCAAAACTCGTAAATACGTTCCCTTGTATCTTCTTTTACCCTTCCATTAACCTCTGTGTATTTCAATGAAATCCCGACCTTGCTGTGGACTTTTGTCCTTGACTGGAGCCTTCTATTAAAAAAAAAACATTGTGTGGTAGTGGTGGTTGTGGTGGTGGTACTACCACACAATAACAACGGGGACCTTGGCAGCAGGGGTAGGGTACGTCCGGACAGCGTCGCTCTGTCGCCAGTAGAGACGTGATGCCTTTTATCCCACACACACACACACACACACACACACACACACACACACACACACACACACACACACACACACACAACAAGCCCCAGGGGATGCTCCTACAGGAGGTATTTGCTTTGATAGTGAACTTGGTAATAAAGGAAAGCCTCTCGGCGCATTTTATAACCCACGTATTTACTCTGCCTCCGTTAAGGTCGGAGTTCTCGAGGTCGGCGAGTGAGGAAACGACCCTTGAGCGACCTTCTAAACCACCCTTAAGTAAGTGTGTGTTTGTGTGTGGGGTTACGGATGGGAGCGGAGGGTAAGGTGTGCTGGAAGGAGTGCATGGAGTCGTCCACTTTAAGGTTCTCTGCCATACCAGGATCCCCCCCCCCCCACCCCACCATGGCCACTGCTAACACAAGCTCCCACGTCTGTTTCACAGGCTTAGGCGTCTGTGTCAATAAACCCTGTGTCCAGATGGCTGGAGGAGGAGTAGGAAGGAGTGGAGACAATCTGTGTTACACAGTCGTATGAGAAGGTCGTCTCATGTTGACATGACCTCTGCCTCAGTGGTAGTTGATACACCTGCTTGTTAGAGGGCGCAATGGACACCCCCTTCCCTCTCTATATACACGTCTTGCCCAATAGGGACATATAATAGGAGACGACCTAACAACAGCCTCTCCTTACGCAACGTCACCCCCCCCTCGTTTTATCTCCCCCTCCCTCCCTCCCCCTCATTCAAGTCAGTCTCTTTCTTTTTACAAAGTAAGATTAGCAGTTACGGGACAAGGTAAATACCAGACACGGCTGTAATTTCACCTCGCTCTACAAACCTGTGAGATTATCATGCGATGGTTGATGATAATTGGTTTGATTTTGTTATACAGCGTCACCAGGAAGGATGATTGTTACGTGTCTGTTACACACCGTCACCAGGAAGGATGATTGTTACGTGTCTGTTACACACCGTCACCAGGAAGGATGATTGTTACGTGCGCATTGCAAGGAATGTTGTTTGCGTGTTATAAGAGAGTGTGGGAGACACAACAAGTGTGTAGTGAGTTGTGGCCTCGATGCTGCTCACCAGGGTTAGGTCATCCTGGGGTTAACTCCAGGGATGGATGGGGTCACTAGAATCTGACACTGAGAATTTTAGGTCAATGTTCTGCGGGAATTTTGTGATCTCTTGGTGTGTGGGTGACCACTTACACTGAAGCTGGATTGAGTGTTGCCCTCTGAGCAGGACGGCACCAAGCCCTCACGCACGGAACCACTTGCAACACTGTTGTGTATGATAACTTGGTGTTTGACCAGGGCATTGTATACGAGGGTCGCAGTGTCGCGCTCAAAGATTGTAAAGTCATGCTCAAGGGGTCATACCTTCATGCCCGGGTGTCGTACCGACGTACTCAAGGGTCGTAACGTCGTGCTCAAGAGTCGTAATGTCGTGCAGAAGCGGGTTAACTCAAATCCGTTTCCAACGGATACATGAATATATATATATATATATATATATATATATATATATATATATATATATATATATATATATATATATATATATAGAGAGAGAGAGAGAGAGAGAGAGAGAGAGAGAGAGACTGGTTGTAGGAAGGAGGACCCAGCGAGTGCAGGCGGGACAGCGTTATGAGATACAGACACACTATCTCGTGGCGCAGCGTGCCACCACCTCACCATAACCGGTCTCATTGACTTAGGGTTCGTATGTATAATAAGAGAACCCCCTCCTCCCCCCTATTCCATATCTCCCTCCCTCTCTCTCTCTCTCTCTCTCTCTCTCTCTCTCTCTCTCTCTCTCTCTCTCTCTCTCTCTCTAAGTTGCGTAACTTTTATATTTTCTTCAACACTTCCCATATGTCATCTTTGAGGTGCCTCGAGTTCGTGTATTGATTTGAAAGCCAAAAAATCCGGATTCTTCTCGTCGTGTCCGGACGCCGTCCTGTGAACCTCAGACGACGAGTCACAGGCGAGCGAACGATGCACTGAAATCTTTTTGATATCTGGACTCCCGTATGAGATTGGATGAAAGAAGGTGTGTGTCTCCATTTACAGACAGGCGTTTATTGAATCGCGTTTTATCGTTAGATGTTCTTTAAGCATTGTGGATTTCCTTTTCGTTTTCCAAAGCTTCCTTCTTGACGTGTATTGTGCCTGTGTGGCGTACGTTCGCTGCACATGTGCGTCGTTGGTCGTGGTGTTATGTAGCATCCAACACACCTGATACTCCGGAACATTGTGTAGCAACACAGGAAGAGAAGATCTTTATGAACGGAATGGAAATGGATGATTATTGTGTTTACCTCATGCGTTATCCGGTTGGCATCCGGCAGGGTGCCCAAGTAGGGACCACAAGTATATTTTACCCAATATGAACACATTACCACAGCTATACTCCCTCCCTCCCTCCCCACACACTTCCTCACCCCTGCCCTCCGCTCTGCTGGTAGGGCCGTCAAGTTGTAGTGAGGGGAAAATAATCTGGATAAATATGCAGAGGACGGATTACCTCAGAGAGCCTCTCATATGATGGTGTTACTACTGCGAGGGGAGACTGTAGGGTTTCCAGTGTTTGTTGCTCTCTCTGTCTCTCTCTCTCTCTCTCTCTCTCTCTCTCTCTCTCTCTCTCTCTCTCTCTCTCTCTCTCTCTCTCTCTCTCTCTCTCTCTCTCTCTGTCCTTGGCATTATGTACATTTTTGCCAGTATAGCAGCTATGTGTATGGCAGTACGTATTGTGTGGGTTTAGTTTTGCATGTAATTAATTCAGATGAGACGTTCATCTCAACATTAGCAGAACTTATGTAGGAACTCAGACCCACGGCTGACAGTGGTCCAGTTAACCTGGGCTGACAGTGCTCCAGTTAACCTGGGCTGACAGTGGTCCAGGTAACCTGGGCTGACAGTGGTCCAGTTAACCTGGGCTGACAGTGGTCCAGTTAACCTGGGCTGACAGTGGTCCAGTTAACCTGGGCTGA